>NC_135507.1:92389038-92671538 GCF_052857255.1 Amblyomma americanum
AAGGATGAAATGAGAAAAAAACCTGCGCGCAGTGTCTTTGACATTTACACTTCTCTTCGCGAGGAATTAGAGTCTTCGCGGGCTAATAGTGAAGCTTCAGTAAACAGCTTGAGTAACAGGAGAACGCCGTGCGGTTTGACGTCTGCGAATATCTATAGCTGAATCTTCCATTGTCAATTAGAGATGCCAAGGGTTCCTAGTGAAGAAAGGCTTCGAATGATCGCACTCACCCGCCAGGAGTTCCACAGGATATTCGAGGACTTCTTGTAAACAGTGGAGTCGACGGCGCTCATGCGACCTGCCCAACCAGATCTCTCTGACTGCCGCCCAGCTAGGATGGACGGCGGCGTTGCCGCCGACGCAGATTTCGCGCACAAGCAAATATTTTGCGCCATACTGGCAGACATAGTGGCAGGCTTCTCAAAATGAAATGAATTCCAGTATGATGGCTGCTTTTAGCAATACCTTTCTCTTTTCATGCTGAATGATTTCTACACGGAATAATAAATGTCTCAATTTTTGTTCAAGTGGGGCAAAATGATAAAAAATAAGCAACAATCGTCCTGTGCATTGGAAACGTTATCGTGTCTGTCGGGATGTTATTTAATTCCTCCGTAGTACGGAAAGACATTTCACAGGATTTTCTTTAATACTTCGGTATTTATTTTTTTAGACCCTTCACATGCTGCGCACGATTCACGAATCAACCAATCAATGTGGAACCTGGCGGCGCAGACTGAAAACGATGAATGGAGGTCCAGTAGCATATGCTCCTTGTCAACTTCATGAAAACCAGCTACCATAGCGCTAATATAGCCGCAAAAAAAAACGAAAAACCGATCGATAAACCATTTCTGCAGTGTTCTGCACTGCGTGGCAACACAGTGACGTATCATTTCATAAAGCTCATACGTGCTATAACGATAGGCGCCGCAGGATTTGGTGCATTGCGAATCTCTGCGGATCGGGTCAAGTGATGCCAACAATACTATTTCTTGGCAGTGCCGTTGGTCCTCCCCTGTGTCCAATATCTCCTCGTGAAGTTCCTAAGTTTCGAATATCCTGTGTAGCTCTTGTCTTCATACTGGTCTTTGCTATCGCAAGGTCAGCGAGCATAAACAACTGCCGCAGCTCTCATCAGAGCGCATTTCAGGCTCGTTAAGGTCTTCGCATATAGATGAGTAATCTATGAATCGACTTTTTTCGCAGCAAAAAAATTGTTGGACTTCGCGCGTTACGGCGACAAGGGCCAGTTGCGCGATTGTGCGCCTAGACGGCCGCTCGCCGGATTCAAAATTTATGCTCTTGAAACAAAAACCCCGTATTTCCCTCGCGTGGTCTGGGGGGAACGACAACCGGCCGAACTGGAAACCGTAACACAAGTGCTTTTATTCCGAATAAGGTTCGCGAAGGGCCCACGCCTGGGAGCAAAGTCCGCATACAGAGCGCCGGGTAAGCAGAGAGGTGCCACGTTGCCATGAAGGAAATCCTAGATTTAATGTGCGTCCACATGCATTCACTGCAGGTTTGCCGACAGTCAGACCAGTGACGACAATCGGCGAGTGGAGCGCTCGCCAGTTCCATTCTTTATTTTATTATTATTAGTAGAAAAACTGTCAAAGCGGCGGTGACAACGCTCGCTTGAAATGCACGCATTTGGTCAAGTGTGTATCTGCTGTTCATACCTACCCAACAACACAAGCAGAAGTGAATATGTGCTTGTGCGTACACATGTATCGAAACTTAGCCAGCTCTTTAAGAAAACACGGGTAATTTGGATTAGCACCGATTTTAAACTTATGATCTTGAGCGCCCTTAAGGCTGCTTTAATAAGTCTTGCACAGAGTTTAGTTCTAGGTCATTTCACGTATGTGATATATCCAGAATTAAAAACGAGGAAAGCTTCGCACAGTATGAAAAAGGTATAAAGAAAATGACCAATTGTACAGATATATCTGCACATAACCATGTAGCTTCCATCATATCGCAACGTATAGACCTTTGTGAAAAGATATTGCATGTGGATATGCACAGAGGTTGGCAAATACCTTCATTTTTACTTTTCCTCCCTCACCCTCAGTTTTGAATCCATGGGCTTCACTAACCCTCGCCCTCATTTTCAAAAGGTATCCAGTTCTCCCTCACCCTCATCCTCACTTCCTAAAATTTGCTGGCCCTCCCTTGCCGCTCATATCGTCGGCCCTCCCTCACGCTCACCGTCATTGACAATCGTTTAAAACTCGAGTTATTTTTTGTAATCGGCAACTTTTGGCGATATTATTGAGTAATAAACACAGAAGACAAGTCCTCAATGAACTATTGGACGAGAGGCTAAATGCTTATATTGTTGTGCATGTGCGTGTGTATGCGTTGGTTCAACTAATAGGTAAGACGAAACCGTGGCAGTTAAGAGCTGAGACCCAAAATATGACTGTGCCCTAACTTCTGGCACGCACTGCATGCATACATGTGCCCTCCACTTATAACATTTCATTCCTATCAATATGCACTGCCCAAATATGTCAGCGCGTTATGTCTGTGTAGAAAAACTTATGCACGCCAAGAATGTTCAGAAAACAACGCAGTAGCCTTTACCACAACAATTGCAATAAGTGCTAAGCAAAGAATAGACTCAGAACAAGGAAAGCTTGTAGGTCGTATAATTACCATTACCCGATGGCATTGCAATAGCACTGGGTCTTCTGAATTTCACTGGTTCTAATCTCCCGCCATTTCATGTGGTTTGCTGCATGCTCGTCTGTCTAATGACGCTTTAACGCGCAAGGATGGAAGATCACGAAGTGGTACCACGCTTTCAAACTACAGCGTGAGAGACTGGCAGTTTAGCACGCATGAAGGCGGGTACGTGACGAAGATGACGGCATTATAAGCACAGCTCGGGAGCTCGGTAGTTCGTTCAGGCAGGATGTTAAGATTTCCCCCAACTGACTGCTCATCTGAGGGAAGTGTATGAACCAATCTACTTTAAACCGGAGTGCCACTCCCTCTTGGTGATGTGCTCAGCCTTACCTCGCGTCTAGTGCTCTGTTGGTCTGTCTTTTTGCGGTGTGTACTGTGCATTGCCGAAATGATTTGTAAATCATTTAATTAATGTAAATAGAATGCATTTTCAATGCAATAAATAGCATGCTAAAAAAATCTGCGGCGGAACTGATATTCTAGCGCCGCCGCGGGTTCGGATCCCGCTCCCCCAGCTGTGAATTTTTTTCAGTTCTTTAGTGTCTTCCCCCGTGCGATGCCTGCTTTCTGCTGCAGTGAGGCTCTTATGCTGTCGCTTAATACAAACAATTGTTCAGGCCATATCAAAATCAAACTGGTCGCTAAAATGCAGCATTCGGACTGAATAATGGAAATCTCTTACTCCCAGAGTCTGGAGTGAACGATTCCAGTGGTTGCCATTTTAGTGCTCGATAGCACTTCCACCACGCCCAAAAGAGGTTGTCTATCCGAAGCCTGCTTCTAGCACGTGGGGCAACTTTTTCACGTGACGTTGCGACGCCATCACAAGCTGCTCACCGGATTGTGAACAAACTGCCCAGCGCAGTTCAATCAATGATTAGTCGCGAGAGATTCCTCAGGAACAACATAGGGCTCACAAGCTGCAACGATGGCAGCACCTGCCATCGCAGGGCAGTGGCGCGTCGCATAACTATTGCAGCACTGTGCCAGGAGCGGAATCAGGACTCGTAAGGATCTGCGAATGTTGGGAATGCCAATTCTGCTGCAGTACAAGAATAAAATGACGCAATATCATGCAAACTTACATCATGCGATATATGAACCAAAGTAGGCCAGTTCAGGTCAGGCAAAAGCATACAAAGTCACGATAAACCATGCAAAACCACGGCTAATGGTGCAAGAGCGCAATAATTCGCGGTCAACCCCAAGCTAAACCGGCCGCGATTTTTTTTGCTTCCACGTCAACGCATAATCCATAAACTGAGTGTAAATTCCTTACCATGGCTTCAAGCAATTTGGTTAATAAAATCAGGCGCGCGATTACGTTGCCACAGGTCTCCTCGGGGACAGAAATAAACTGAGATATTTCTGTTATTTGGAAAGCAACAAAATGTTTTCTTTTTTTAGGACCTCGTACAATGCAAGGCAATGCAAGCGATTATTCAGACCAAGGTGGTTAAGCTCCTGCTTTATTTAAGATAAGACGATAGTGGTTGGCTTTGGGCACCACATTACGGCACCGCTTTCTGATACTGCAATTCCAGCGAAAATAAAAATTACAAAGTAGATACGACTGTATTGAATTACCCACAGTGCGGATGAAAATTTTCCCCACCCACGGCGCAAACAGGCTTTGATTTGACGTGACAGTTCGTAGAAGCATTTTTGCGCTGCAGCAGTTCTTTGAAACCTCACTGAGCTGATTTCGGGAATCGTCCCGGGAAGATGGGTATAGAACTTGAGAATTCAACAGCCTTTCTAGGTATGATTTCTACATTTTTACTCTGCACTATGATCATCTGACAGACTCGGGGCTGATAATGAAAATGTCGACTGCAGTGCCAAGGTTCTCGGTGGACTGGCGGCCATCCGCACGTCCCGACCATTGCCTTCTTGTTAACGCACTATACAGGGTGTTTCGCCTAACATTTTACAATTTTTAAAACTGGACTTTTTGAGTTAGAAGACCGCCTTTTTCGGCATATCATTGTGAGCGGTATAGTACATTCCGGCGACGGAGAAGGCGTGCGGCTACCCGGCTTGCGTGTTCGCCTCGTGTACACCCAGATTGCAGAGACTATGTCTTTCCCTTTCACCTTTGCCTTAAGAACAAGCGCTTTAAAATGGGAATATATAACGGGCTGCACAGACAAAAAACGTTAGCCCGGAGGACAGTTCGGGTTACCACCCTCGCCCTCAGACAGTGCATCTTGCCCTCCCTTACACTCACCTCATGATGTATTCCCTCACTCGCTCTCACCGACCAATGTCTTTCCTCCGTCACCCTCGTCCTCGTGAATTTTCATGCGCCCATCCTGCCTCACCCTCACCTAACCGAAACAACTCCTCATGAGATGAGGGTGAGGACGCCCTCATGAGGGCTTGTGAGGATGCCCAACTCTGGATATGCAACAGGAAACAGATACACACAGCATTCCTTGCGTAGCATGCCTCAAAAATCAAGTATGGATACTTTCGTTGATACGTGGCAAATAAAATCATTTCTGGATATTTTCGTTGATTACTGGCAATTAAAATCAATTGTGGATAATTTCGTTGATTCTTGGCAATTAAACACAAAGAAAAATTGGCAGCTGCACTACAGGCTCTGTATGACAAAACAGCTTTCAAGTGGAGTTCGAATGGGCTAGGCCCATCATGAAGAAGGGAAACGCATGCATGAGATTTCCGTGCGTTTCATGACACGTGACAGGAGGCGAAATTATGTCACAAGAGCTACTTTTTTTAGGAAAGAGGAAGACGAAAACGTTGTTCGACCTACTGTAGTCTCAGCTCCAGTTCTTTACCTAATTGCGCCTAATTACCCTTGATTTATTTAATTATTCGAGGTACGGCTCCATCTTCAAGGTGAGACTGACCATATAGGAATACTAAGGCTGCTCCGGTGCGCCATGTCTAAAGCTGCCACAAAAACGTAAGGAGGCTGGCTGGGAAGAGGCGGCCATGGCTTCCCAGGCCGTGGAGCGACCAGAACATGGAGATGACCACCCGTCCAGCGAGACCTCTTCGCTCCGTGGGGATGAGTCAACGATCTTGGATGGCGACGAGTCAGTGGTCGATATGGTTGACGTGGATAACGAGGGATTCAAGTTGCTGAGTCATCGCAAGAAACGAACGGTCAGGATCCCGATAGTGATTGCGCCCGCAGAGAAAGGGGTTGATTTAAGAGAAAGGGATCCCATCTTGCTTTTAGCGGTCATTCAATCTCTGCTGGGCTCAGCTCCGAGTCGTATAGTCGGCTCATCATGCAAGGGGGTATTCAGCTGGATGTCTCGACGGAAGAGCAGGTAGACAAGCTCCTGCAGTGCTCTCAGATCGGTGGCATCAAATTTAACGTGCAGTTTCCCCTTTCCTACATGAATCAGACCTGTGTTTTTAAGGGTGTACCGAAGTGGTATTCGGACAGCGACCTACTCGATTCCTTGAAGCCACAAGGTGTTCTGCAAGTCAAACGACTCGTGCGTCGTGTGCAGTCTCAATAAAAAGAATGGGCTGCGTAACCTACCAGCTCTATCGTGTTGACATTCACTCCCAACTCATAGCGCCCCGAAAAAATTGATCTGTGATTCACAAAACACGCAGTTGCCGATTTCACTGAAGCTCCTCCACGGTGTTTTAGATGCCAAAGGTTTGAGTATGTGGCCAAAGTTTGCACAAAGGATCGACGCTGTAAGCGGTGTGGTGGCGACCACGACTTTAAAGACTGCAAGGACGATTTTGCTTCTGCCGATTGCGGTGGTGATCATCCAGCGAGTTTCGGAGACTGCCCCTTCCGTGTGAGCGCTCAGGAGTAGCCGAATATCCTTTATTGAGGGTCTCAAAACACAACCGACTGACACGCCTTTGCCAAAGTTAGAATAGTTTCCAGTGCTTGAGAGTCTGATGTTATTATACAGTGAAATATAAACTGAAATATTAAACAAGGTTGAGGAACTGTTGTGGGTTTTCCCGGAGCTGAAGCAGACGAGAATTCCGCACCTGCGGCGGTGGGTCTCTCACCGGACAATCTGGATTCCTATATTGCCTGGACACAGGGTCCATATTTTCGTTCTCTACTCGATTTCATTATATCACCCAACGTTTTCTTATTTATTTAAGCATCTTACACTCATATCATTTCATACCCTTTATGCCCTGAGACAATAAACACCGCTTGATAACAATACTGCTGTATTTTAGCGCTTCATTTGGTACTTTCAAAAAAGAGCTTACTGCATTACTACTGGCCGATGTTGTTTGCTTCTCTTGATCATTGTCATTCTGTTCCCTTTTGTTTGTTTGTATGAATGTATATCGGTTCCCAAAATGAATATATAGAGTTCGGTTGTGCTATGTGTGCATTGTGGTTGTGTAATGTGTATTACAAGTGTAATATGTTTGTACTTATGTAATGTCTGCACTTTTGCCTTTTTATGTATTTCCTTCTATTATCTCTGCTGTCGAAACTGTTTACTGTAGGGGCTGGGACTTTTCTTCAGGTCATTGGTGCCTTTATTCCGAGTCTCCACTCGCTATATGACGAGAAATAAAGTTCAATCATTCATGTTGTTGCGTTACCAAACAATGTCCCTAAGAGACCTGAGTACAGCAAGACGCCAAGGACCAGTGCACGCGAGTTGGTTGTTGGACATCCAGCAAAAAGTGTGCATTTTCCTGAGCGAGCAGATAACATCCAGATTCGACGGCAATGGGACTCTCACATGCACATGGGAGAAGAAAACGGGCTGCTACAGCCAAGAGTGCGTCCCCATTGGCATCTTTTGTCGATGTTGTGAGTGCGTTGCGAAAAATAAGAAGCTTAAAATCAAGGTGTGTCTCAACTTATTCATGTTTTAGTTGTGGCCCTGCGTTCACATGTTCCAACGATGCCGCCTGTTAACCTGAAGAACTTCTTACAGCTGGTGCTTTCTTTTGAGTTTATGTTTACCACCTTCGCAGCGAACTTCCTCTCGATCTAATATGAATGGTATCCAACCTCATGGATCTAATGTGCACTTAAAAGTGCCGTTTGTATTTCAATGAAACTACCCTATACATAACAGTTTCCTAAATTGTTCCATAAAATACCATGCCGATGGAAGAGCGTAAAGCAGATGATAAGAGGAGACAAGCTGTATATCAAAGGTGCATTTGACGATGTCGATCGTGACGCATTATTATATGCCCTCGAGGGATGTGGAACTGGTGGACGTCTGCATTAGAGGACTATAAGTTATCAGAGGATCCGGTCAGTTCACGTCGGCACTTTAGATGGCGACGCGATACACGGTAGATCATCCTGTAGCCAGGAGTGCTCAGCGCTACGTTGCTTATTCGCGTCTTCGTCGGTGTCTAAAAATATAGCGTGTACAGTTTCACTATCAGAGAAGATAGGCGACAAGCGCATATGAAGATCGAGAGTTACGCAACCACAAATCTAAGCAAAGTTGCTCCTATCGGCGTTCATTACGCCTACGTAGTTAAATCGTCAGGGTCTGCAGCGTTAGGCTAATGGATAACAAGCTTTTAACACAATTGGCTGTCATACTGGAGGCATCCCGCACTATTCGTCTGCAATTCGAAGATCTAAGAACCGTAATTTGCGCCTCCATACGTGCGTGACAGTTCTAAAGAACATAAATGAATCCGAATGAGTACTACCGGCGTGAAAAGCAACATCAACAACGGAGTACACTGCCGGCTGTACAACCAGCGCAACCAAGAACTGCGCGCATTCGCTACGTGCAGACGTAGTTAAACAATGCGTAACCCTCTCACAAGTGTTCGGCCTTCACTCGACGCGGTTTATTTCACCGAGACGCTGGAAATGTCGCAGTAGGCACTAGGCGCCTGCAGTCGGCCTGCCTGTCGCGGATCCAGTGGTGCTTGTTTCGTCGTTCCGACGCCCGGCGCGCCAGCCTGCGCTGCCTCAGTTATAATCGCCGAGTCATCCTGCTGTGAGCACAAATGGTCATCATGCGGGCGGTGGTGCAATGTGTTTGCGCCGCATGTGAATGCTAAAAAAAACAAAGTAAGACAAAACCTGCGCGCAATGTTCTTGCCCTTTAGGTTTCTGCTCGCGAGGAATGCGTGTGTTCGCGGGCTTATGGTGGGGCTTCAGTAAACAGCTTAAGAGTAACAAGAGAACACCGTGCAGTTTGACGTCAGCGAATATCTATTGCTGCATCTTCCATTGTCAATTAGAGATGCCAAGGGTTTTGACTGAAGAAAGGATTCGAATGATCGTAAGTCTGCACCCAAGCTCCGCCCACATTCAGGAGCGCCGAGCAGAATTCCTCTACGGAAAAAAGTAGTCCGTTGATAAAACTTTTTTTGTAATCTAAAAACAACCTGATCGCAAGAAAAAAGTTTGTCTCTCGAGTTTTCATAGCTCTGTTGCTTGGCAAAGTGAAACATGAAAATGCTGATTTTGTTTCCTCTTGCAATCTGTTAGGGGAGAAATACGACAGTTGACATCTGCTTTTTTTTTTTTTAAGTTCTATCCTTCCATAGTGTTCACGTTAACTGCGAAGTGGTATATATTTCTGAAAAATGACGCTGCCGTTTTAAGCCATTAGCCTTTCTCAACCATACTGATTCTTGCTTCACAGCAATCGAGCATATTTAGTTGTAAAAAATAATACTGCGTTTTTTAAAGGCGCGAATTCCGAAAGAAGACCTCGGATCCGTCGCTCACCCCAGTGGGCAGGCGTAATCTCGATGGTAGGAAATTTCGACTGGCGGAAGTCTCAGCTTGGTGGCGGGGTCCGGAGCATGGGGTGGGTTACCCATTACCTGTTTCAGATGTCATGAAACCAGAATGACCAGTAGACCAGAATGAACGCAGGACCACAAAATTAGTGAGGCAAACGGCTGAACGTCAGCTGATCATCCGGTTGCTTCAGGTTCCTCGCGTCGAGGAGACGCCCGCTCCAGAACAGCGCAAAGACAAAGATATAGGTTTATCGTTTATGCGGGTTTAACCTCCCGAAGTCACTCAGGCTATGAGGGACGCAGAATTGATGGGCTCGGGAAATTTCGACCACCTGTTTTTTTTTTTAACTTGCACTGACATCGCGCAGTACATGTGACTCTAGAATTTCAAATCCATCGAAATTAGACCGCCGCTGCCTGGGTCGAACCCGTACTTTTCGGGTGAGCAGCCGAACGCCATAACCACTGAGCCACCACGGTGGCCCCAGAGACGAAGAATGCGCATGTCAATATATCAGTTACTAGCAAGCTAATTAGCCAGGGTTTAGAAATTATAACCAAAGCGGTTGGCACTTTGTTCCTGAATATATTGTGGGTTACACCATCCCATTCAAAGCAGTTTCAGAAATTGTTCCCTAAAATACGATGCTGATGAAAGAGCGCAAAGGAGATAAGAAGAGGAGACAAGCAAGCTGGATATCAAAGGTGTATTTGACAATGTCAACCGTGACGCATTACTATGTTCCCTCGAGGAATGTGGATCTGGAGGGCGTCTGCATTAGAGAACTAAGTTATCTGAGGATCCGGCCAGTCCACATCGACACTTTCGATGGTGACATGATACACGGTAGATCATCCTGTAGTCAGGAGTGCTCAACGCTATATTGTTTACTCGCGTCTTCATCGGTGTCTCAACAAAATACCGTCCACAGTTTAACTATCAGAGTAAATAGACGACAAGCGCATATGAACATGGACTGTGAGGCATCCGCAAATCCAAAGAAGGTTGCACCTATCGGCGTTCATTACGCCAGCGTAGTTAAATCGTCAGGGGCTGCAGCTTTAGGGTAATGAATAACTGGTTTTTAACTCAAATGGCTGTCATACGGGAGGCATCCCAAATTATTGGTCTGCAATTCGCAGATCTAAGGACCGTAATTTGTGGCTCCAGACGCGCGCGGCAGTTCGAAAGAACATAAATAAATCCGAGTGAGTGATACCGGCGTGAAACGAAACCTCAACAACGGAGTACACTGCCAGCGGTACAACCAGCGCAACCAGTAACTGCGCGCATTCGCTATGAGCAGACGTAGTTGAGGAATGCGTGGCCCTCTTACACGTGTCCTAACTTCGCTCGACGCGCTTATATTTCGTAACTGCGCGCCTTCGATATGAGCAGACGTAGTTCAACAATGCGTGGCCCTCTCACACATGTACGACCTTTGCTCGACGCGGTTTTATTTCGCCAAAACGCTGGAAATGTCGCGGTGGTAAGCGCCTGCAGTCGGCCTCTTTGTCGCTGATCCCGTGGTGCTTGTTGGGTTGTTCCCAGGCCCGGTGCGCCAGCCTGCGCTGCCTCAATTTTAATCTCCGAGTCATTCTGCCGCCACTACAAATGCTCATCATGCGGGCGGCGGTTCAACGCGTTGAGTGCTGTTAGTGGGCCGCATGTCGAAGCTCCAAGAAAAAAAAATGATGAAGCAAGAAAAAAACCTAAACTCCGCGCAGTGTCTTTGACATTTACGCTTCTCTTCGCGAGGAATGCGAGCCTTCGAGGGCTTGACTTGCCTTTGTCTTTTGAGCTTCCTGCAAGCCGAGGCAAAGTAATAAAGGCAAAAATTTATTAACGACGCTCTTATGCATTGCAGCCCGTATTGTGTCTGTACGGATGTCATACTATTCCCCCGTAATGTGGAATAATCCTGGCCAGGATTTTCTTTATTTTTTCCTTCTTTTTTGTTAGAGCCTGCACATTCTGCGCACTATTTGGGGATTAAAGATTTCATGCGGCACCTGGCGGCGCAGCCAATAAACGATAAATGGAGATCCAATAAAAGACGCCACACGCCAGGCTAGTGGAAACGCGCTGGCATTGCGCTCATAGAGCAGCAAAAAAAACAAAAAAAAGCAAATGGGAAACCAAATTTTCAGAGTTCTGCAGTCCGTGCCAATACAGTGACACAACGGTTCATAAATCTCATTTGTGCTTTAACGTTCGGCGCCGAAGGATTTGTCGTATTGCCTACCTCTGCAAATCGGGGTCAAGTCACGCCGACAATAATATTTTTAGACAGTTCCGTTGGTACTTCAAGCTATAAAATATATTCTCCTGAAGTTCCGAAGTTCCGAATATCCTGTGCAGCTCTTGTGCTCATACTCTTCTTTTTTGTCACAAGGTAAGCAAACATAGACAACTGTCAAAGCTCTCATCAGAGCGTATTTCAATCTCGTTGAAGTTTTCGCGTCTAGAGGAGTAGTCTATGAATCGGTTTTTTTCGCCCCAAAAAAATCTTGGACCATGCGCGTTACGGCGACAAGTACCAGTTGCGTGATCGTGCGCCTACACGGCCGCTCGCTGGTCGGAAAATTTATGCAATTGAAACAAAAACCTCGCGTTTCCTTCGCGTGGGCTCGGGGGAACGACGAAAGGCCGAAATAGAAACCGTAACCCAAGTGCTTGTGTTCCGAATAATGTTCGCGAGGGGCGCACACCTGGGAGCCAAGTCCACATACAGAGCGCCGGGTAAGCAGAGAGGTGCGCTAGAATGAATCCGGCGCTCGCTTGCAAGCAGTTGCCACGTTGGCATGAATGAACTTCTAGATTTGGTATACGTCCACTCGCATTGGGTTGTCGACAATCAGACCAGTAACGACAATCGGCGAGCAGAGGGTTCCAACGTCTACTTCTTTAATATTCGGAGGAAACTCTGAAATCAGCAGTGACAACGCTCTCTTGTAATGCGCGCATTTGGTCAAGTGTGCGTCTGCTGTTCATGCCTACTCAACAACACAAGCAGAAGTGAATATGCGCTTCCACGTACACACGTACGAAAAATTAGCCTGCTCTTTAATAAAACACGGGTAATTTGGATGAGCACTGGTTTGAAATTTATGATCCTTAGCCCCATTTATGCACCTTTAATCTGTGCTGCACAGATTTTATCTACATCATTTCACGTATTAGATATATCATAAATTAAAAATCAGGTAAGCTTCGCACAGTCAGAGCAGGGTACTTTGATCAACAAATCTAATATAGTGACTAATTATTACAATTTAATGAAAGTGGCCGGCTATTCATAGTTTGGCACACAACCATCTCACAAGCGACACCTGTTGATGCTCTTGACAGGAAAAATTATAAAAATAGAAGAGGAGCAGGAAAAGGAGGAGGAGAAAGAGGAAGAGGGGGAGGAGAAAGAATGTAATGAAACAGGAGAGGTCAGCCTGGTTGTTGGCCTGGAATGCTACTCCGGGCGAGGCTGAAATAGAAGAAGATTAAAGAAGAGGATGGAGAAAAAGAGAGTAAAAGGGAAAACGAAAAGGTTAATAGTGAAATCAAGCACACTCACGCGCTCACAAACACACACACACAAGCGTGGTTGTCAAAGTATGTCCACCAAACCCGTGCCTCTAAGATACACTAAAAATGCTTTTGTCACATTCCTCCAGGGACCAAGACATGCTCCAGGTGCACGGTGCCGTCCTGTAGGAGTCTAAAGCTATTTAAATTAAGAGACGAAAAATATTAGGCACGTGTTTCTGTGCGTGATGACGCGTCGGAAGAGCGGTAGCATAAGGCTGGAATGTCTGAAAGCCAAAAAATAGGAACCCCACAATGGTGCCCTTGACAGTGAAATTGTGTTTTTTCGTACATTATGACCAGACTATTGAAGCATAGAGCATCAAAGTGAAGCTCAATTATAGTTGTTTTTAAGAGAATATCATGATGCAGGAGTACTTTTTCTTTCATGAATTTATACAATTTCTTTCTTATGTTTGATTCAAATCCTGATGTGCAGTATCAAAATTTGTATACCAGGAAATTTAAAATTAACTAGCAGTGCTGATTGTGATCATTTGACAACACGTCAGACGCTTTAAATCAAGAGTGAGTACGGTTTTAAAAAGGCCTAAAGGATATCTGAAACTTCATTACAAAACTGGTTTAGTTGTTTAAAGAACTCAGAGCTGCGAAAGCCTTTTGTTGACCACTTTCAACAAGTCACTCACCAAGCACATTCAATCTGTCATGTTGATTTTGTTGCCTAAAGACAATAAACTCATTCCGGATTCCAAAAAATCAGTGAAATTTGGTTTCAGGACATAAACAGTAGGCGATTACCAGGAATGTAAGTAGACAGCTGAAGAATACCCTGCCTTACCTTCACTGTTAAGTTAGCACCATGGCTATACACGTACTCGACTAAGTTCCGCACTTTTTGCTATTTTGGTTCAATTCCTTCCATACACAAACACTCCATCTATCACCCTATCAAATGAAAGTATCTTCAGTTCTATACAGGCACTGCGTCCTGTTTATAGCATTGCATCCTGTTACACACCCATAAACCACAGTTACCGTTTGCGAATTTGTTTTGCAAATTATCGACTCCCAATCTGGGGGTAGTATCCCATACACCAGTGCGGCTCATAGTCATGTGCATACGGCATCGTTCACACTTGTCTCCCATACCAAAAAGTGGCAGACAGAATGATAAAGGAAACGCAAGGAGGCGTAGCAAATTTCAGGCAGAGTTTCGTATCCTGCATATCCGGGCAGAGATTAAAAGGAGAGAAACAAAAAGAAAGCAAAGGGCACGTGCACGAGGAATTAAATTCACAAAAACCATTGTATTCCTCATAGGCTAACAGGCATCTTGCTTGCAGGTACCTTTACACACGGAACCTGACCCAGGATACATTGGAAATGTATAATCGCGAAAGCGGTAAACAGATTGTGTCGCAGAAAATCATCAGCGTCGTTGACCGTGGACGAAAAATCCAGAAAAAATTCCAGAGCTGCAACCTAGGAGGCAGATGGGCCACTCAGCTCATGCAACCTTGTGGCGTCATTGCAACCTGGCCACCGGATTATGAGCAAACGGCGCACCGTGGTAGGTGGCAGTTGCAACAATGAGCGGCCGCTTGAGTTTTCTCGGCAAGAGCAACCTGGTTTGCTCAAGCCAAGCTATATACTAGTATATTCTGGTATATTATAGTATATGCCCAGGGAGCTATGAAGGTTAATCAGAGAATGACCAGTTCTGCATGTATGGCCATTATCCCATTCAGCTATTCCGTCACAAACTTAAGAAGGAACTTAAAAAGTGAACCGTACAAATTTTTCATGGTGCATCAGACAGCACGGTGGCTGCAAGAGCCAATCAGCTAGCTGCCCATTTCCGGCATGTTTATCGGAGCACACTTGTACATGCAGTGGTGACTGGTTCAAAGAACAGCAGTGTGTCCACGCAGCTGGAAGACATTATCTTTTGATCCAGGAACAAACCATCGGGTCCTGCAGCGAAGACAGCATCGATAAATTCCAAGAACCAATAGCTTCCCTCGCACAGTTAATGCTCTACCAGGACTGCTTTGCTTAAAGACAATACAGTAGCAAAGTTGTCGAATACATATGTGTGGCTATGTCGTAAAGGCGTTCAGCAAAGTGCTGCGATGCACTGCCTGCACTGAAGTGCTTATGTCCGACATTGTAAGAAGCTTGCTGACATTGATCTGACACCGGTGGCCTTCTCGAGCCACCCCGTTGCCATGCATGCTACCGAAACGATTCTGCGGCAAAATAGCAACTTTGAAAATTGCCGTGTGTACAGGCACTGAGTTTAAAAGCATTCGAAGAATTTGTGGAAAGCGACACAAGTCCATGCTGCTGGAATGTATCAAATACAATGAACACCCGCCCCATGTTATCAACTAGGAAGTGTCCTATTAAAAGTACATTCTACTTTTGCACGGCGTTGAACCCGATGGGTGCACGCCGTTTACACGCCGTTTGACCCCACAAAATCATTCGCATTGCAATGAACACCCGCACCACTATATTAACTTAAGAAGTCTGGGGCTCAAGAAAGTACACTGTATTACATCTGAGAGAGATTGGATGTTGTTTTGCCCAACAAAAACGTGCACAATACAATGAAGACCCACAAAATGTTATCAGCTTAAGAAGTGTGGTGCTGAAAAGGGACATTAAGATACATCTGATAGAGACTGTTTGTCATCTGACCCATCAAAGGCATACGTAATACAATGAAGACCTGTACCATGTTATCAGATTAACAAAGTTCCCGGGTTAGAACCCGACCGCGATGGCTGCGTTTTTATGGAGGCAAAATGCTAAGGCGCGCGTGTGGTGTGCGATATCAGTGCACGTTGAAGATCCCTAGTTGGTCGAAATTATTCGGGAGCCCTCCACTAAGGCAGCTCTCTCTTCCTTCCTTTTCTCACTCTCTCCTTTATCCCTTATCTTATTGCACGGTTCAGGTGACCGCCGATATATGAGACAGATACTGCGCCATTTCCTTTCCCCAAAATCCAAATAATATTATTATTCCTTTCTTCTTTCACTCTCTCCTTTATCCCTTCCCTTAGGGCCCGGTTCAGGTGTCCAGCGATACATGAGACAGATGGTGCGCCATTTCTTTTCCACAAAAACATTTTATTAATATTATTATTATTATTATTATTTATATAATTACTAATATGCAGGCAATTTCTCATAGGGATTGGTTATGGAAACGTCTTAAACGCTCCCCTAAAAATATTGAACTACAAATCGAATATAGAACCGCAAGAAATAAGGTTGTTGCGCTTATTCGTTCCGCTAAACGTCAGTATTACCGTGAACAGTTTAAGCGAGCAGCCAGAAACCCCGCCAAAACATGGTCACTGATTAATCATATCAGAGGCGTTAACAGAAATGAGTCTTCTTTTCAAGAAATATTTGCATGCAATCTTCAGGAAACCGCAGAATTGTTCAACGAACACTTCGCACGTGTGTCTCGCGCAAAATCATCTTTGCCACAAAACAGCTGTTCCTTGACGCGTACCATATCGGCGTCCGCCTATTTACCGAAGATGTCGTCAGTAGACCTTGCGCGCATAATCTTCAATTTCAAACGGAATAAACCACCGGGCCTTGATGGTATTACTGTGGCCCTGCTTCAGAAAAATTTTGAAGTTCTGGAGAATATTCTTCTTTTTATCCTTAACGGATTCTTAGAGACTGGTATGATACCAAGTACGCTAAAAACAGCGATTGTGAGGCCGGTATACAAGGGTGGCAAGAGAGAGAACCTTGAAAGTTACCGACCAATTTCGATTTTGCCAATACTTTCACAAATTTTAGAAAAATTTATGCTAGAGTGCATGTCATCATTTTCGAAAACATTTTCTGTTCTATCTGACCGGCAGTTCGGTTTCATAGAAGGCCGTGGAACGATTTCACTGCTCGAAGAATTCTCGGACGAGTTATACGCGGCTTTTGAACACAATCTGTTTGCTTGCTGCCTGTTTCTAGATATTGCCAAGGCTTTCGACACCGTAAATCACGAAATATTGTTGCGAAAATTGTACCTGTACGGATTTAGAGGACCATTTCATGAATTGTTGAAAAGTTACTTACAAGATCGCTCACAAGTCGTAGCCCTCGATAACAACACAGTCATTAGCAGCCGTCAGATACTGAAAGCGGGCGTTCCCCAGGGATCTATTTTATCGCCATTACTTTTCAATCTATTTATAAATGACTTCGCATCAACAGTGTCTAATGCCTTGGTCTTTCAATACGCCGATGACACAGTTTTACTTTCAAAGCACATTTCCTACAAACATGCTGTTGCTTTACTACAAGACCAGCAAACCAGCAAAAAACAAAATTAGTCTGCTTTAGAAACCCCTTGAAGACAACTGTACTGAATGAATCCATCTTTTTACACTGCCACAATGATAAAGACTGTCATTGTTCTCCAGTTGAAAGTGTCCATTGCATATAATATCTGGGTGTTTACTTTGATGCTGACCTCACGTGGAACAGTCACTTGGCACACATTTGTAGCAAAATGCGTAGCACTGCCTGGTTACTGTTTACTGTTAAATCTTTCATACCATTATCGGTAAAAAAGACAATCATGCACGCTCTAGCATACAGTGTTCTCAGATACGGCATCACACTGTTCGCGCACTGCTCTCAAAAGTGGCATGACCGTGTAGACACGCTCTTAAAAAGTATGTTGAAAAGTACCGCCTATGCACATTCCTTTCCACCTTCAGATAACTTATTTAATATCCTTGGTCTTCCTTCCTTTGAGCGCTTATATAAACAAACCGTTGTTCTCCGACACTTCTGGAATCCTGCGTTCAAGACAAATTCAGTTGTGGCCAGAACGCTACGTAAAGGCCAACGCTTTAAGATCCATAGATACGCGACCAGATACGGCAAAGCAAGACGTTGTGTATACGTCCCTACATTATTCAATAGCCTTCCTGATGATGTGTTATCCGCTACTTCTAAGGCAACTATTAAACGCATGATTAAAACTCTGTGAAAAGCGTTTGTCCCAGAAAACAAATGACACTTGAGATTTTCTTTTCTCTTCACAATATGTATTCAGTGTGTGTACTTTATTATGTGACTTGTATTGCCATCACTTTTCGCTCGCCGATGTTGCCGGGCCTAGTCCTGCAAGCCTCGTTTTGGCTTTGACAGGCCTGATTCTGTAGTCGAACTGTGAAAAAGTCGACAGAGTTCAGCTAAAGTTTTTACACATATTTCAACATCGGTTTTCTTGCAAAACTTCTAGCTCTCGTCCCAGACGGAGTAACTCACTGCAGCTTCCTTCTCTTAGCTGCCGTCGCGTGAGGGCAGATATAATTTTCTTGTATAAACTTCTTCATGGTCACATTCTATGCCCTCAGCTCCTAGCGCGTATCCTTTTGCGTGTACCGCGAAAGAGCATAAGGAAATTCAGACCATTTCAAGTTTCTGCGCTCCTGCACTCCCTCTCCCCTCTGGACAGAATGCAAAAGTTGTTTAATTCTCTTTGTCCTCACCTTGATATATTCGAAAATTCTCTCCCTTCCTTTATATTGAATGTCCGTGACGTTCCACTTTGAGCACTCTTTTTCTCATACATAACTTCCCCTTTCATGCATTTTGTCTTTACTACACTTGCGCGTTTGCACCGGTATTATATTGTTTTTTCTCTCCTTAATTGTACATCACGTGTACTTGTTTTCATTAATATTATTTCTTTATTACTGTGTACTCACGCCTGATTGTCTGTAACGCATTCACTAATTGCATTTCTTATTGTGTATGATTGTATTTCTAGCTTGTATTTCAGAGATCTCTTATTCGTTCATATTAGTATTGGCTTTATTCTTGTTTGTATATTGATATATGTTGTACTTGGCTGTTATCGGTCGTTCTTGTGTTCATTCTCTTTGTTTATTGTTTTATTAGTTATTTATATGTCTGTTGCCTGTTCTAGCTGTTTTCATTTACCGCTGTTCTCGCTGTTTCCTTGTTCTCGCTTTTTTGTTTCATGCTTGCTGTCGCGCCTAGTTTGTGTCTTTTTTTTCTATCGCCTTGACTGCTGCATTACCTCCCCTGAGTGTCTTCCTTTGTAGCGAAATAAATGTACATTTTGTGCGTGTGAATGGTGTACCAGCACCAAGACCTTTGCGTTGTTCCTGGGCACCGAAAAAATAAAGATTGATTGATTGATTGATTGGTTATTATTATTATTATTATTATTATTATTATTATTATTATTATTATTATTATTATTATTAATATTATTATTATTATTATTATTATTATTATTATTATTATCATTATTATTATTATTATTATTATTATTATTATTATTATTATTATTATTATTATTATTATTATTACATTAACAAATTGTGCTTAAAGGGCATTAATAAAGAACATTTTCTATCAATCATTCCTAGTAAAAACATTTGACGTGTGACAAATAATGAATTAGTGTTGCCTACCAGAAATTGTTCTGTCTCTCTCCGCCCACATACCGTAGAATTGAGAAGAAAAATACGTCTATGATGTTCTGTCGTTTTTTGCTGAAGCTGCCGCTAGAAATTGATTACCTACAAACAATGCTGTACGAGACTTACGAAAATAATATTTGAGAATCTCTCTGCTATATAAGGCGTACGAATATAGCCTTCATGTGTAGAAAGCACAGGTTCTGCTGGCTGCTCCTATAGGTTTGCTACCGTGAAGCTTCCGAGCAATTTTCATTACTAACAATTCTTCCGATCGCGAGCAGTCAGTTCTATTTTGCCCTGCTATTTTTGTTTGGTTAAAAAAGAGGTTTTCATAAATACTACATACTGTAGTACTGCTCATCTTCAAAAAAGATGTTTCGATGCTTGTGCTTGTTTTTGTGCTTTGTAATTTTCAGTAGTTACGCTGTAAGCAGTGATCTTCCTCAATCGCCTTGGGGAGGCACGACCATGGACGGATGGAACGTATGTATTTGTTTCCTGTCTATCATTCTCTTGAGGGCCGCAATATGGAATATTATGTCGCAGTGATGTACCTTACTTCGATCCGCTAGCCAAAGTTTCGGCAACGGGACTTGGTGGGAACGTCGCAAGAGCACTAAATCTCCCCTCGACCGTTTGTGATTTGTCTTTTCTGTCTTCCCGAGAACCCCATCTTCCTCTATTTTGGGACTGTCGAAAGTTACAGCAGTGCAATACAGACATTACACCTAACATGAAATTGTAGCCCATGTTATGCTCATGAGAAAGACGTCGTTTCGCTTCATATGCTAGGTGTTGCAGCTAAGTGATGGGGAGTTAAAAAAAAAAACACGACGTGCTCGGAAAACACCCGACTTGTGGAGGACTGTAGGGCTTCATTTCAAAAGGAAAACATCGCATAATTTGCTTGATAGCAAACATCAATTATTGCATTGTTTTACTGTTAATTTAGTGGAAACATATCGGTACAAATTTTGGAGAGCATGTTGAGAACTATCCATTTTAGCTGTTTTTTCTAAACTAACTTAGGTGTGGTCGCTCTGTTCTTGAGCCAAAAAAATACAAGATTGAAATCTTTGACGGCCTATGCGCTCCCGCATCGGGAGAAGAACACCTTCAATTGTGCCTTCATGAAAAGTCTTCAACTGCACAACGGCACAGTGAACAAAAAGGCCGCCGGTCACAACGATTTGGCTGGAATCATCGTGTAGTAACATAAGCGTCACTAGGCTGAAATTAATTAAATGACCATGCTCTACCGCAAAATGCCGGCTGCTTGGTCAGGCAGACCCCTCTGACGGGACCACTATCGTGCAACCATTACAGTCACCAGTGGGCTGACTAATCTTTAATTTATCCATTAAGTTCCTTATAAGTGGCACGATCAAAACTGCCGGCAACACGACGCTGGGTACCATTAGAAAAATTTAGACGTGCCACGCTTTCAGCGGCGCGATACGCACTGGGCACTCACTGTTTCGCACAGCTGTCGGAAACTATCCACGAAAAACGGACTCATTTAAAAAGGCACGCGTCAAAAAGGGATAGAACGCGAAACATTTTTCTTGCTTACAGCCATAACATTGCTAAAACGCTTCAAGATGTACTCACGGCGGCTGCAAAAGTGGTAATCGGTCGAAAAGCATGCAACCTTTGCATTGCCTACGTCGCATGTCTGCACCCAGAAGATCTTTGTGGTGTCCGGACTTCACCGAACTGGTCTCGATATTGCACTAAGGGTGCCGATTGACGACGATAGCTTTGAAGTGCACTCCGGTATGGACTGAGCAGGCATGAAAGAAGCGGCGTTCCGCGTCACGCAGACAAGCAACTCGCCACGACTGCAACCGGACAAATTATTTAGGCGCATGTGGAGTAGACAGTCTGTGAGTTCTCGCTATAGGAGCGGTGTGGGTCAAGGGCAATCTATTCACCTGCAGTTTGCAGCTCTCGCTTTGCCATGGGAACCGGGTGAAACGTCCTTTAACGCAAGGGGCTCTCCTCGGGGGCTAGCTTCATGCGGCGTGTTATCCCTTCTTGAAGCTGGCTCAACTTAGCCCCAAACAATTAACGGTCGCTGACGCCGGACTAGTGCACCCATTTATTAACATCTACTACAATCGAACCGCACACAGTCGTCTTTTTTTTTCATTCCACATGGTTTCAAACGTGGCCGTCGTGACCACACACTAAAAAAAAAATGTATAGAAAGGGCGCATCTTTACGATTTATGCTACCTGAAGACGCATGGACTAACTATGAACTCTCCCAAAGCCCACTTGGAGGTCGTTAGTCTGTTTCGGAAAATTTACACCGTTTTTTACACTCTTAAAACCGGCTCTGTTCGCCCTGCGCGAAGACCATGTAAAACAAAGTACGCAGTCCGCACCCCCTCCCCCTCGAAGATGGCCCTCTCCCGAAAGCGGGGTGGCTGGGTTATTTTGAGGACAATAGTTAACAGCTATGCTGGCTTCGCCTAGCCAGAACAGGTAGGCGTGAGTCATCTGTGGACACACACGCTACCGCCGGCATTGATCCTTTTGATCAGTGATTAAAGGACGCTGGCGAAACTAACCGCGCCTCCTCGCTTCTGCGAGGGCCCAGAAAGTGCTGGCACTAAAGCCCGGAAACGTCTTTCGTGAAAGAACATGTACAGCGATCTCCTCTCCCTTTTCGCCTAACATGGGCGGCAAAAATGGCGGACGAGTAGGCTTGGCGCATGCGCAGAGTTACTAAAAAGGATTAATTGGCCGCAATCGGCCACGACAACCACCACGCATGCAAACATGCTCTTGGCTGCTAACGATCAAAATATCTAATATTCGCCGCGTGTTTTCATACTTATGATTGGGTATCGTTTTAAAACAGCAGTAAGTCAGCAAAGATCAACGGCATGATGGGTTCTGCGCGACTTCGCTGACCAATAGCAGCTCTCAGAATAAAATTGATGCCTTAACGCTCCACTCTAACAAACACACCAGAGCCGCAAAAATTATTTCATGTATAATTTTGGCCGATGATTAGCCTTTTATTGAAAAAAGTAATAAAAGCTTTGAACCGTTTTGCTTCACAGCTCTATTCGCTAGCGTGGTTCTTCATTTTCTTATAGCTTAAGACAAACACCAGGGCGCTTATTTATTCCCGTGCAGTAACGAATCACGTGCGCTGCTTTTCGTAAAAACCTTCGTTATGGCACGTGTTCTTTGAGCAAATAAAGCGACATAGTGTTACACGAAATTAGCCCTACGTCTTCTCATGAGACTCATTAGACACGAGCCAAATCGTGCCTTCCACCTGCCAAGAATATCCTCGATAGTGCGTTGCACGTTAAAGTCGCTTAAGTATTAACTGGAATATCAACAATGTCATACGAATAAACAAAGGGATCCAGGTTAACATGCATACAAGTTATTAGATGAAAAGTGGACGAACAACTACGATTGTTGACGCAGTAATTTTATGTTAACTGAAGCTATATTGTGATGCAACTTAAGTCCAGAATAAATTGCATTCTCGTATTTCTGCCCCGTTTCAAAATGAACGAGCCGTACTCACTGATAAATGCGTCATCTTAACCACTAATACTAACAACGCTAAAAAAACAAACTTGGGAAATATAATTCGGTAGCTGAGGTGCAATGTTAATGTGGGTTAATGTGGACTGAACATTCCTTATATATATATAATATATATATATATATATATATATATATATATATAGCACTTTTACTGTGACACGAGTTAGGTAGTTGCAGTTTTGCTCATCTCTCGGAACTACTCAACGCAACGTAAAACACATTTAGACATTTCCTTTTCAACAACTTTGCGGATCCTTCCTTACGACACTAGATAGCGAAGGCGACAGTAATAATTTTTAATATAGCTGCAATTTCTGATCATTTTTTGACGTCTACAAGTGTTTCACACAAATGCAATTCGATTTCAGCTTATTTTAAATTGATAAATAGGGAGCGAGGCGACCAACGCAGTTTATGTCAATTACGAACCTCTCTTGCGGCCCTCTTGATGAAATTGTGCTGAACGCTTACAAGTGCTGAAATTAGCTTAAACTAAGTGTATGTCTACGTCATTTTTAGCTTTTTCAGTTGTTTCGCGCAGCTTTAATGCATTTGAGTAGTAGAGATAGGCAGAAATGGAGTTGATCGTCTCACTATTTTTTTCGAACCTATGAAAGCATTGAATTCAGCAACAAACCGGGTGTCACAGGAAACAGTAACCAAGGCGCTAATATTACGGCAGTGCATTGTGAATTCGGATGGAATGGTTCATGGGCCAGGAAATAACTTTTTCTTTCAAAGGGTAAAAATAAGCACTAAACAGTGCATCGCACTGGATAGACGCAACCCGAAAACCCAAGCTCGATAATGAATGAAGATTTGGTCCGTAAACTGGCAGGCTTTCCTCCATCATCGTGAGTAGCTTCGGATGATTGCGACTGTTATCATGTGCGCGCAAATAAAACGGAACTAAAGGGCGCACATCGTATCACAGTGATGAACCCATCTTTAACAAAAACAAATTCACTGGTTGTAGTTGCTTATATTGAATAAAATGTAAGCGCGTATAATAGACAGAATCGCTTGAACCGCCTGTCGCTTGGAGCGCCTTAACACGTGCTTGGGCTGGCAGAGCGCTGGCAGTGCCCAATTTCTCCTCACTAGAACCATCCTACTCGGCCGATGAGAGGTGAGAACTTCTTCATCGGTAGTGCTCGACTGCTGTTTGAAACCCTTTTCTGCGCAATCTTCCTCAAAAGTTCAATAGTCTGAATCCCCTTTGTTTGCCTTAAACTTCTGAACGCTCGGTGCGGGTTTACTAAATACATATTTCTATATCTATATTTATTTCGTTTCAGCTAAACTCCTTTGGGACAGAGCTGGGTTTTTCAGCTTTCTTCGGAATCTCCTGAAATGTGTGGCCCATGAGCATACTTCTAAGTGCAGGAAGGAAAATTTATTGATAGTTATTTCGCAATGCATTCTGTATGCGGCAGTAAACGAGACAACAGGATTACGGCAACATCTGCGTATTTACCCATACTGCGTAACAGCTGGTTATCAGAAAAGCTTCAAACGCATACTGAAAGGAAGAGGAGGAACAGTCGAGACAAGAGAAGTCTCACCGCGCTCGCTGTCTCTGAAAGCGAAAGAGCTGTGCACGCGCCGAAAGCGTGGAAAAACACGTGCCACGTGGGCAGAGGGGCGCACGCAAAAAGAATTCAAGCAACGCGCACATGCAAGCACCGAAGGCGGTCGCCCCACACGCGCGGCTCCCTGCCGAACAAAAGACGCGAAGCAGTGTTTTTTTTTACATTTTGTACTTTTTCTTTTCGCTCTTAAGGTCACGTGCCTGTCGATTTGGATTGGCTATTTGCTCCCCTACAGTCGAAGATGAAACCGCTGTCGTAGTTGTTGCAGGGTACTGTGAGTGCGTGTCACGGCGCGCGTTCCTCTTTTGTGGTGTACAGCACGCGTGTGATTTCAATTCGGTTGCGCTCAGCGATAAATCCATCGTGCACACTTCGTCCATGTGCGGCGCTGCAGTGAGCTACATCTTCCCGAAGCAGTCAACTTCTTAAAGAAACCTCGCACGCCAGATCGTCGCGGCGAGCTCATCGTACGGATTCTTCGCGGCAAATTTCAACCGTACATGTAAGTGACCTTTTCGTTTGTTCGTACGAGTTTTTCACCTGCCATCAAGTTAAGGCGTATTGAATAACAATGCTTTATCATGAATTGTGTGCACGAGCAGTTAGTTCTTGCTATTTTTTTTTTTTTTTTGAGCCGGCTGCGTAGCGGCCGGAGGGAGCCGATTCGTATACAAAGCACGACCGCAGCGGCGCAATGTGCAAGCATCTTTCTCACACTTTCGCTGCAGGCTCCGATCCTTCGTCTCCTCCGCGCACGAACATTGCTTGTCGTGCCTTCAACGCAACGTGTTTGTCCCTGTTGACGACCATTCATTCAGGTATGTCCAAAGCGCAGGCTCCGTTCAGAAAAGGGCGTGTAAATTAGTCTGCACACTTCTGTGGCACGTACTGAACGCAGTGCTCACATCTACCGCCGCACTGTATCTTATTCTCATTGGGCAGTAATCCTGCAGTAATTTTATCGCTACAATACGACTTCACCTACCAGGTCGCTTTTATCAATATTTTGAAACCAGTAAACAGTAACAATATAGTCCTTCCTTCCTTCTGCAGTTGCTGTTGTTAGACAATATGCTAATTATGTTAGGCACATAGTTATAGTGCAACGGTACTCAGCGATTGTTGTGTAGAAGTTTGTCTAAGCTTACTGTGCGAGGAGCTGCCGGTATAAACTAGCGCACTGCGTCATTTACACCTCTTATAGGTGCATGTCAAGTGCAGTAATTGATAAAATTTGGATTCCCAATTGTAGTTTTTCACTGTGAAAAAATTCCTGCTGTTTCTTGAGCATGTGTGCTGCCATTATGTGGTTTAAGGACTATAGAAGTTATGCCCAACCATAACACTAATTCCATCAATGGTGCATCTATTGCAGTGCCCCTGGCGGTAGGAGGGATGCAAAGGCGCGCAAGCACTGTCGCTCCTGGCACTGAAGTTCCGCCTGGCTTCTTCAAAACTGCACAAGTAGCTGAGATTAGATTTGTGTGGTATGTATGTTATGTTGCTATTATATTGTAGCAAGTTCACAATTGCTTGACGTCCATCAATGAACAAGTTACACATGCTATGGTGCTACACCCATTCTATTAAACGGATTTTGGAGCCATTCAATGTTTTGGAGGACTTAGTAATGAAGGAATTTTTGAATAATGGTGTGACTAATTGTGATCTATTTTTATTCCATGTAGTGTCAATTCTGTTTTTTTTTTGCAAAAGTAGGCTGGATTTGAGCATAGGTTTCATATTAAATTAGTATGAGGGACGCTGCCTGCTATTCATATCAGGAAAAAGTCAGAAAAAAAATGACGCACAGCTGTAGTAATCCTTGGCAGGCTGGCATGCAACCAATCTAATATGACTAGCACAGTTAATGCATGTAAATCTAATTATGATGTGGAGATGTGTGAGGCTGTCAATCTTTTTTGCACTTTGCACACTTCCTTTGTCAGCAGGAAGGAGATGTTCACTGATGCGAATAATTTTCAGTAGCTGACATTAACCCACATTAGTTTCGCATTTTATCTAGAGTGAACTTAAAATTTAATTAAGCTCAGGTGGCCTGTTCATGAAAGCAAATATGGAATGAAACTGTTTTAATATTAATTCTTTCAAGCTGTCAGTCAGTATTTACAACTACGATATGCTAAGCATCTGAAAAATTGTTATATAGAGGTTGTATTTATTTGTTCCGACAAAACGTAATTCATAAGAATTACTACTCCTGCATATGCTGCAACTATTAGATCAAACAGGAATATGTAGACAAAAAGTTGAGGTTTGTAATTTACTCAAGCAAAAATAGTGCTTTAGACGGAGATTATTTTATGCTGTTTGTGTAGTTAAAGTGGTCTTTCAGTGAAGGCTGGTTGAGTAACCAAGGCTTTTTGCACAAGCATAATGTAGGACTTTAATATAAAACAGGTCCTGAACCTGAACTAAAGCTACCTTTATTATAACGGTAAATATAATTTTGTGTGTACGACGTCACCTCATTACCACATGAGTGGAGACGAATCTCTAGTTGCGTAACTTGCCCTTGCTATTATTTCTCATTTAGCCCAATGCTTTTCCTTGTTTTCCAAAGCGGTACCTTAATATACAATTACAAACAAATAGAAAATCCTTATTTCAACATCAGGCGATGCTAGGGGGTCAAAAAGCTTAAACTTGGCTTGACAAAGGGATGCACCCACTTTCTTGTTATAATTAATAGCATGTAGTGTTTCTGTATTGCGCAAGCCTTTCTCCAGGAATATAAACTTTATCAAAAGGCAGCGACAATGGTATGCACCCAGAAATGCCATCACTGACACAAGCTTCCTGCTGTTAACTAATGGGAAGTGAATTCACAGTAATGTATGCAGGGAAAGCAGAACATACTGAAAATGCAGCTGGCGATATCACTCACTGACAGTTAGATAATAACCTACACTTCCCTTTTAACTCACACCATCGACTACAAAACATATAGTGACACCAAATCCATATTGTTACTAGGGGCTGCATCAAACGTTAGCCACTCTAGAAATTAGACCGCTGGGAAGGCAAATTCTCAAAGCAGAAATGCAAATTCTTAGATGCTGCAATGGAAAAACAGCTAACAAGAGCAGAAGTGCAGGTCAGGGAACAAGACATGATTATCCAATGAAAGCAAAAGAAAATATGTTGAACTAAATGCAGGAGGATGGAGGAAAGAATTTGTTAAATTGCATTTTATTTTCTCACGTTTTACCAGCTTTTATTTCATACACGTATTTTTCCTTTTCTTGACACGAACCTCCCAGTAGTCCGGCATCCGGGATGCCTACAGTTTGAACCTGCAGCTAGGAACAATGTTCTGGATTTTTCTATTTTCTTAGTAGTTTTTACTTTGCTGGCCACACCGTGAATTTTTTTCGTGAGAAGCCAGTTCGTTAGCGATCATATGACCATATGCGTGCGAATAAGTAGCTATCATTTGGGACATGTTTTTTTTATGTATAAATTTTTATGATTTCGGTTCTCTTTAATAAGCAGCTAAAAACCAGCACTTGTTGTTCTCTTTATTCTTCTTTTTGGTGCAGTTTACGTTTTTAGACATGAATTAACGCATGAACAATTCGTACTAAGATTTGTAGTTAGAAAATTTATTACATGTTTTCTTCTTTGTGCAGGTCAAATGCATGGTACATACTGCCCCTCCTCTATGGGGAATACTGGCAGGGCAATTGCTGTATTCTGGTGTAGCATGTGGCGAAATAAATACTACGGTATATTTCTTTCTCCAATTCATTTATGAATCATATGTGTGCATTCTGCAGTAGTACCTGCAGCTCAACACAACACACACAGCCCATCTTACATGAAAGATTTATCTGAACATTTCGACACTGCCTACACTTCCAGAGAGCCTATGGTTTATATATATATATATGTATATATATATATATATATATATATATATATATATATATATATATATATATATATATATATATATATATATATATATATATATATATATCAAAAGTGATTTCTGGCAGCTGATTTGGTCAATATAATATCAAATCACCAAAAAATTGAAGAAACATAACAGGATTTAATTCGCGACGTTTCGGCTGCAGGACCAGCCTTTTTCGAGTGTAGTACAGCGTTTGAAACACGCAGTTTTTATAGAGAGTGCGCGAGCTACAAAGTTTACAAGTTTACAGCAAAGCACGAAAAGACCAAGAACATTTTATTTTTTTTAACAAAGAGAGAGAATCGGTGACAATCTAAGAAGGCATCTCCTAACCTGAATACAGGTGTTCCCAAGGGGCTGAATTTTTTTTAATAGCAAAAGAATAATAAGATTAAGATAATAAAAATATAAAAATATAAATATATATAAAAAGGGGGAGATTCTTTCCCACCGCCTCAGGGCTGCCTTGGAAAGGCCCTCGAGGTGTCGCTCCTCTCAGCATTTTGGTGACAAGCGTGAAGGGCTCGACCCCTGTACAAGGAGGAAGCTACATTCCAGAGCTCAACACCATGCTGCGCAAGCACTGCCAGCGCACAAGAGGAGTCTTTTACATGGACCTTGGGGTGGAGTGGCTTCCACCTGCAGGAGTAATGGCCGCATATGGCCTGCATCCCAGTTTTGAAGGTGTGGCCATATTAGCGGGTCACCTACAGCAGATCCTGCTCCGGAAATCTACTAGAAGGGCACAAGCAACGTGGTCTGACCATGTCCACGGCATTCCCAAAACACCCAGACCGCCACCGACGCAGAATCCATCCACTGCGACCCCTGAGCCAAAGCCGCGCTACTGCCTGCGGAGCTACAAGGACGTCGTCGAAAATTCATCCAAGAACTGACTATCTGCTAAAGACCAAAGTGAACTGATTGAAACTTCTGTACCGAAAAAGTTTTTAACATTAAGAAAGGTTGTAGAAAAAAGAGCTAGATACGAACATCATGTGAAAACCTTAGACCTGTATAGCCATGCAAATATCATCCCAAAAGGCATGAGAATATATTTAAAACCAGCCACATCGGACTTATCGCTTCCTCTAAAAACCCATTGGCAGGACGTACTTCAGAAAGCATCAAGAGAACCAGTGGATAATGTAATCCAACATGATAAGTCTTGTCTGGACGCTTTGAGGCTCAAGGAAGCACAGCTACACAAAGACGTTCATCTGACCGATAAGGAAACTGCACTTTTAGAGCTATTTCTAAACAAGAAACAGCTTTCACTCCTAACTCAGAGAGAGAGGAAGTTCTTTCGGGATGGGGTTCCTCTGCAGCTCCATTCGTCAGAATCAGAAATTTGTCAGCTCCTTTCAACCGGTAGTCCAACCTCTGCATCAGATATAAGAATCATTCACCTAATTCAGGCTCATGTCAATCAACCTTAAAAGTCACCAAATCTACACCAAACAATGTTGTTAATTTTTCGTCAGTAACTTTGTCACACGATGAGTGCATGGTGCTGTCCAAGGGCCTCAACTTTTGCCCCACTAGCGGTATAATTAATGAACTTCAACTTTACAAAGATCTGGATAATTTCTCCCGAAACCTTAGACTGAGAGAATACTACCATGGTCGCTTCCAAACATTAGATCCTGGTCCAGAACTTCGATCTATTACTCATTGGGCACCACCTCCGCAGCGCGATAAGTGTCTAGATTTATACATAAAGGCAGTGCAAAAGGGTATCCTTTCCGAATTTCAAAAACGATGCTCTTATCGCCCTAATCTCACAATGCTTGAACGCAATGCGTTGCAGGCTCTCAGCAGCTGATCTGACATCGTAATAAAACCTGCGGATAAAGGTGGCGCCATCGTAGTTATGAATGAAAAGGATTACCTTGATGAGGCCCAAAGGCAGCTAAGTGATTCCTCATTTTACAAGGCTCTCCCTACTGATCATACGCCAGAGTATAAGAAGAAAGCTTCAGATTCTGTTTTAGGTTTGGCAAAAAAGAAGAAAATTGAGGACAAGATCGCAAAAGCTCTAATTCCGTTATATTCAAGTCCAGGACGTTTTTATCTTCTTCCAAAGATTCATAAAGAAAACAATCCGGGAAGACCAATTGTCTCTGGAATTGGAACCGTTACTGAAAACACCTCGAGTTATGTCGACAGCCTCATCAGGGATATCCCTTCCTTATATCCTTCCTATGTTAAGGACACCACCCATTTTTTGAGTGAAATTCTCGACTAAGTCATTCCAGATGATTCCCTACTAGTGACCCTGTATGTCGCTTCACTGTACACTAATATACGGCATGCTGATGGCATGAACGCAGTCGTCTATGCTTATGAGCGCTTAGAATATAAACAACAGGTTGACAGCAGCACACTTGCTGTGATGTTAATGGCCAGCACTACGTGCAAATAAGTGGAACGTTAATGGGAACCAAAATTGGACCAAATTACGCTAATACATTCATGGCTGTGCTTGAGACGAAATTCCTCAACAACTTTCCCTTTAAACCAATATTTTACAGAAGATTCATCGATGGCATATTTATGGTCTGGACACATGGTGAAGAAAAATTCACTAAGTTTATTTCTGACTTCAACAGCACTCATCCTAACATCTCGTTTTCCTCGTCGCATTCAGCCTCGACAATGAATTTTCTTGACGTCCAGGTGACCATCACGAATAGCAAACCTGAGACAACAGTCTACAGAAAACCCACCGACCGTCACCAGTACCTACACTACCAGAGCAGTCACACTCGCCATTGTAAAACATCCATCGCTTACAGTCAGTCCCTACGTTTCCTTAGGATTTGCTCTAAAGAAGGCGACTTTGAATCAAACTGCGAGCAACTCCGTGTGGACCTAGCACGACAGAGTCATCGACGATTCAGTCAAGAAAGCTTCAACGCATGACCGGCGCGAACTCATAAATGGCAAAAAGCAGCCCCGCCCGGACTATCAAGTCAATCTGGTCCTTACCCATTCGGCTTCAATGCCCAATGTTAGCACAATTCTTAAAAAACACCACAACATCCTTCAACAGAGTGAAAAGATGAAAGAAGTTATCCCTGATCCCCCACGTATTGTGTATAGGCGCGCAAGGAACATCAGGGATATGATAACATCGTCTACAATCGGCAACCGTAGCTTCAGAGGATCCGCGCCATGCAATAAACCTAGGTGCAAACTCTGTCCGATGATGACAACAACCAGTGCTAAAAGCACAGCGTCATCCTTCTCATTTAAAATAAAAGGTAACTTTTCATGCGACAGCGCTAATGTTGTCTACCTCCTGGAATGTGGCACCTGTAAAGCTCAGTACGTAGGGCAGACAGTTACATCGTTCAGAATTCGCATCAACAACCACAGATCACATGTGCGGACACAGCCAAATCTCCCACTTTCAAAACACATCAACAACCCTGGGCAGCCATTCGATAACTTTACAGCTATTGTACTCCAATCGGGGTTCAAAACAAATTATGACCGCGAGAGCTGAGAATCGTACCTGATTCACAAATTTAACACAGTCTCGAGAGGCATTAACGAAACAGTAGACCGGCTATCATGCTTACACACTCAATAGATGTAACAAATAGTTATCCCAGACACCTAAAATAATAATTATCCCAGACTATCCCAAATAATTATCCCAGACTCATAGAACGGGCGGCAGCATGCATAACAAGCATAGCTTTAGACGTGTTTCCCTTTTTGCACTTGCATTGTCCCCAGTTTTTTCGCTTGCATTGTCCCACATTTACTGCTATTTTCTTTCCCCTTTTTGTATTATTCTAGTCTTTTATTGTCGCGCATTGTATTATATTGTCACCCATTTGCTGTTATCCCCCCTCATTTTTTTTGCTCTCATGTTGGTCTTCGCTTCATACATTGATGAAATGTTTACTCTGAATGGTCATTTGTCTTGCGGTAGATTGTACTTCGACTCATTGCAGTTCGTTTCTGGTGTTGGATTTATTGTTAGCCTCGTCTTTTGTCTGTATCTGTATGCGTGTGTACGGAGTGCCCTTCTAAGAATTGATTAGGAACTTGTATTATTTGATTTCTCTCGTGTTGCCATAACCCTTGTCTGAATGGATATTTCCAAGTCTTGTACAATGTCTCTTCTTTCCTTTTTCCCTTAATTTTCTTTCTTTTTCTTATTCTTTTTGTCTGTGTGTTTTTGTTTCTCTTCTTTTTTTATAGGCCTCGTTGGCATTCCTATTTAACCCCCTCCCTTCCCCCCTACCAGTTCCTCAGGAATGTTGCCTTTTGCATGTACAGGGGTCAAGCCCTTCACACTTGTCACCAAAATGCGCCCTTCACCCCTTTCCAAAGCAGCCCTCAGGTGGTGGAAAAGAATCCCCCCCTTTTTTTTCTTTTTTCAATTTCCTATTTTGTATCCTCTCGTGTTGCCACCACCCTTCTCTGAATGCATATTACCAAGTCTTATGCAATGGCTCTTCTTTCCTTTTTTCACTACTTACTTTTTTTCGTCTCTTTTTCCTTATTAGAGGCCTCGTTTGCATTCCTCTTTACTCCCCCTCCCCCCTACCAGTTTCTCTGGAATGTAGCTTTCTCCTTGTACAGGGGTCGAGCCCTTCACGCTTGTCACCAAAATGCTGAGAGGAGCGACACCTCGAGGGCCTTTCCAAGGCTGCCTTGAGGTGGTGGGAAAGAATCTCCCCTTTTTTATACTTTTTATATTTTTATTATCTTAATCTTATTATTCTTTTGTTATTAAAGAAAAATTTAGGCCCCTTGGGAACACCTGCATTCAGGTTAGGAGACGCCTTCTTAGATTGTCACCGATTCTCTCTGTTCCTTTGTTAAAAAAAATGTTCTTTCTGGTCTCTTCGTTTTTTGCTGTAAACTTGTAAACTTTGTACCTCGCGCACTCTCGATAAAAACTGCGTGTTTCAAACGCTGTACTACACTCGAAAAAGGCTGATCCTCCAGCCGAAACGAAACGTCGTGAATTAAATCCTGTTATGTTTCTTCAATTTTTTGGTGATTTTATATATATATATATATATATATATATATATATATATATATATATATATATATATATATATATATATATATATATATATATATATATATATATATATATATATCAGACGAGATAAATGGAGTGAGGGGCTCGTTTGACAAAAAAATTAAGGAAGCCAACAGTCACCGAAACCAAGGTGCAAGGGGAATGTTTCTATTTTTTCTTAATATCTAGTGCCAATCACTTAGTATTTTTTTAAAGAAATGTACTTATCAAGCAGCAGAAAAAACAACCGTGCCGCCGGTGGGATCTGAACCCACGACCTCCGAATATCGCGTCCGCTGCCCTTACCAACTGAGCTACGGTGACGGCTGTCCAATATGCTTCTTTCGTGGGTATTTATGTTTTTCGTGTAAGCGAACCTTGAGAGTGTTCACCAGAGCCACCCTCGTCCATAGCGGTGGACGTAGCACTGCCTGTAATACCGAAAGTATGACGTGGAACGTCATCTAACGGCGAGGGCGGAAACTGTGCGAGAGCCCTCTTATGCTACCTATGGCATCAAGACTGCCAGAACCGAGACCCCCGTTAAGCTATTAGCAGACGCTGGTGAACACTCTCAAGGTTCGCTTACACGCAAAACCTAAATACCCCCGAAAGCAGCATATTGGACAGCCGTCGCCATAGATCAGTCGGTAAGAGCACAGTACGCGATATTCGGAGGTCGTGGGTTCGGATCCCTCCAGCGGAATGGTTGTTTTTCTGCTGGTTTATAAGTAATTTTCTCTAAAAGATTTATTAATCTAATAATATTATCCCACTGATAAGTACAACACATTAAAAAAATAATATTCTTCTAAGCACCTGTGTATTTTTACCCTTTGCATTAGGGCATGGTCTTGTACCCCTAGAAGAGTAACATTGTCCACCATGGGAAGGTATACACTTGCACCAAAGGGTTGCAAACTGCTCTGTTTATGTCGGCGTTAGTTTAGTGTTAGAGTAATTTTGCACTTCTAGATGTAGCATAAATTTACCTGCTAAATGTGCAAACTTCTACCTTTCATGCTAAGATATGCTTATGCTATCTTCAGACTAACACTTACCCCTCTTAGAAAGGCGTGATGTTATACCTAGCTGGCTTAAAGTTACTTTTCTTACTGCAGTGCAAGGTTAGGCAATTAGCAGCGTAACATTGCACTATGTGCAAGAGCATAAATATACTGAGTCTCCAAGAAAGCGCGTAATCTTCCACCATAAAAGGTGTCAGCTCAGCGAGAAGTGACTTACCCTTCAAAAAGACTAAGATCACACCCTCTTTTCATTTTACCCTCCGTCCTCGTACTTAGCAGCCGAGTCCCTTAGAAGGAATTGCCACGGCAGTAGGGAGGCCTGAGGGGGATATATTGCTCATGCCCATAAGCAAATACTATATAATCCACTTTGTCAGACGCGCCAAAAAATGTTAATTCTGCTCACTGTCAAAATTTACAACCACACTTCAGTTATCGCAAGGTTACATTGTGGGTTCTGTAGTCAAAATTTCGAACTGTGTTGTTGGAGTCGTAGAAGCTTTCAGAGTGTGTACGTGCCGGGATATTAAGTTTGCATCCAGTGCACAGCAAAGTGTGGCACGTCAGTTATTACAGTTTCTGCTTTGCAGGTTGAGGCAAGGAATTGGTGATTTTTCACATTGGAAGCAGTTAAGGTGGTGTTTCAGGTTTACGCCCTGATGGCGAAACAGTCTAATAGTGTTTTACGGAGAAGCGCATCGCTTTTATTGGTGCAAAAACTCTCCGCACTCATCATCGCCCTCCAGGAAGCTCATGGCCCAGTGAAACTACCTGGCTATAAACCATGCTCCCCCCTAGATGTCACCGCTCCCGACACCGTAATTTAGATTCAATTCCACTTCCCGGCCGTCCAACACTCCTTAGACAACGTTGGCGTAGAAAGCGTCTTGCTCGAACTCCTCCCTCGTAAAAGGCGCGACCAAAGGCTCTTCATTCTTAACCTTTATAGCTCCCCAAAAGACGGAAGACGCAACTTCATCCCCTTCTTTACCGTGTCAACAAGCTCGCGCACCGTTCAGGTCTGCTCATTGTAGGAGATTTCAATGCCCCCCCCCCGCTTCGCTCGGGGTTACAGCGCCGCCAACCGAAAGGGTAACAATCTGGGGTTACGGGCATACGAACTTGGCATCACCCTCGTTACTGACCCTCACACTCCAACCCGCGTAGGAATCAACGTGTCTGTTGAAACTTCACCTGATCTAAGATGCTGCAAAAACGTGCTATTGATCGGGAGCTCAACACTGGGGATACCTTTGGCAGTGACCACTGTAGCCTCGCGACCACCCTCAGCACGTCTCCGTACCCTCAGGAAGGTCGCCCGAGCCTAATCACAGATTGGGACAAGTTTCATTCCCTACTTGCTCAGAACGCCCCTACCTGGACGAGTGGATCTCACACCTCCAGGCAGATGTCTCTACTACTACTCAGGTATCACCTGCCAGGGCTGATCTGTCCAGTAGAGGCAGCCGTCTGCTCCGCCTATGGCAGGCCTGCGAAAGCATGCAAAACCGCTGAAAAACACAACACCACAATAGAACGCTTCGGTGTCGAATAGCTCAGATAGACAAACAGATTGAGGCGCACACTCTCTCATTGGCTACCCAGCAATAGGGTCAAGTTTGCGACAAAATGCGTGGCCAGCTCGGCCTAAGCAGCACCTGGCACCTTTTCCGATAGCTTTTACACCCGGACGGTTGAAATCATCCCAACGAGACAGCATTTCCCGCATAGTCCATCAACACCCTGGCTCAGACCAGGATCTTCTCGATGAACTTCGTGTCCGGTATCTCAATACTAATTCCCCGGACCCTCTCTCTCTACATGGGTGGTGCAAACCTTGCCCTCGATGCGGAGATTTCGGAGGCTGAGGTAAGATTGGCTCTCTCTCAGCTCCGCCCTATCTCTGCCCCGGGACCGGACGGCATTTCTAACAAAACTCTCCGTAATTTAGATGACCCGTCCACTGAGGCTCTCACTGCCTTCAATAATGACTGCTGGACAGACGGTAAAATCTCTGCAGGATGGAAACATGCACGCGTGACTTTCATACCGAAGCCAAGCAAGCGACCAGCTCTCGAACACCTCTGCCCCATCTCCCTCACAGAGAAACTGATGAAGCACGTCATTCTCAACCGTCCTAATCATTATATTGAAAATAGTGATCCCCTACCTCACACCATGATTGGCTTGCGCTCAAATCTCTCTACGTAAGACGATATGCTCCAGCTATCTCTCGAGAGATAGTGTGCACCTCTACGAGAGCGGGACTAAAGGCTATTCTAGGGCTTAATTTAACTAAAGCAGTTGACAATGTCTCGCACGGAGCTATTCTCGTTAACCTCTCTTTACTAAATTCAGATCACCGTACATACGAGTATATTCGCACCTAGCTCTCTGGTCTAACAGCTGAAATTAGCTTTGGCTTTCTCGTTTCTGACCCTACACCTTGGGTAGCAATGGCACTCCACAAGGATCCGTTCTGTCCCTCTTGCTTTTCAATGTCGCCTTGCTCACGCTACCTTCAAAGCTAGACACTATCCCCGGTTTTCCCATACCTTATACGCAGACGACATCACCCTCTGGGTTTCAAAAGGCAACGATGCTGAGGTTGAATTCGCACTTCAACAAGCGGTGGATGTCACTGAGCGCCATGTAGCTGGAGCCGACCTCTCGTGCTCACCTCAGAAGTCCGAGCTGCGGCTCATCCGCGGTCAACACGGCCTCGACGTCCATCTTCCCAACTGCATTACTGCTGACGGCCAACCCATATGCGAAGTATCCATCGTTAGGGTATTGGGGAGTATCCAGAGCAATCCGAAAAACACCGACACTCTGGCTAAACTCACAGTCTCTGTCTCGCAGACCATTCGTCTAATTCTCCGCGTTGCTACTAAACATAGAGGCATGCGAGAGGCTGACCTCCGACGTCTTGTTCCGGCGTCCATTATCAGTGGCTTCACATATACCCTCCCTTACCTCTACCTTAGCTGTCAGGAACGGGACCCCGTTAACTGCATTATTAGGCAGGCATACAAGGCTGCTCTCTATCTCACCCCACCGAAACCCCCCGTATAAACTACTGGCATTAGGGGTCTACAACACTGTGACGGAGCTGTCGGAAGCTCATCTCACCACTCAGTACGAGCGTCTCACCCGCACCTCCAAGGAATGTCACATACTCTACGAGCTTGGAATGGGCTTCGAAACGACCGTCGCCTACGAGGCCCGGCTTCTGTCCTATATCCACATCAACCTTATCGTTACCCCTCTCCCGAAAAACATGCAACCATAATCAGCGACTCTAAATTCGTAATTTCACCATAAGCCGGGTATCCCCCGTCACCCTATCTCTCCTCCACTCCACGAAGGACCAACTCCGCCCTATCCTATTGATCTGGGTCCCTGCGCACTCATCCCATCCAGGGAACGAGGCGGCCCATAATTATGTCCCAGGATTCGTCGGCCGGGATGTGGTGTCGCCCGTCCTGCGGGCGGCGAGAGATCGTATGGTTACATTTCATGACATAATCATGTACTACCGCTTAGGTAGACTTCTATATCCCTCCGCACATATTTCTCTAACCAAACCCCAAGAGGCTGCGTGGAGGCAACTCCAAATGAACACCTTCCCCAACCCCGCGACATATGACCGCATATACCCTGGGGTCTACTCTCCGTTCTGTCAACTATGTGGCCAACATGCCACTCTATTCCATGCACTCTGGGAATGACCTCAGGACTCCCCTCTGTGAGGTTTGCAGCTATCGAATCCACACCAGTGGGAGGCAGCATTGCTCAGTTCCGACTCGGACACACAGATCCGGGTTATGACAAGAGCCCTTGAAGTCGCCGAACGCCACGGGCTCATGGACACTTGATGGGGCAGTAACCCCACACGAACTGCTGCTACCTTGGTCGATGAAAATAAATATTATCCTGCTCCTCTGCATGCGCACGCGTCGTTGCGACAGTGCGCAAGGGCCGCGCAAGTGCCGAACAATCGGGCGCATGAACGCATCCACCTGTGCGCACGAAGTTGGCCAACTTCAACTTTTTGGCGCACGAGCGGATGGTCGCATCACGCTATTGGCTGCTGTCCTGTGACGTAGCAGCGCAGCGTTGCCAGGCCGCGCCTCCTCAGCAAGATGGCCGCCCGCAAAGTGGAGTGAGGAACCAGGCCTAGTAGGTGTTAGCTGTGCCGAGAAACACATAATATTGGCCGCATGTAACTATTACGAGTGTTGACAGCGACTTCGAGCTTCACCGTGTGCAACAGCGGCAAGCGGCAGTTTCCGCCAAGTTGTTTTGTCGCCGTCTACACCGAGTTGACCGAGTGCCCTTCAAACCTACGCCGTCTATGGAAGACGTAACAGTGCCGGTGTCGTGCAGTGTTTACTGGGAACCGTTTGTGATAGTTGCAAGTGTTCTTTATTCGCGCGAGAATTTTCACGAAGAGCAGCGAGGAGCAGCTCCCCAGGACGAAATTCCTGAGCATACAGCGAGCTTCACAGCGCCGTAACAAGTGTCAGTGTAGTGAAAGCGATTGCAGTCGGAACGAGTGCTTTTGCTTCAGTCAATGATATCGCCTGCAAGTATAAATACGTTTGAAAAGCTTACTACGCACGCCTTGTTTTCCGAATGCTGAAATGAACTTAGAGCTGTACAGCAGATCCTGTTTCGGGTGCACGCGTGGCGTATGCAGAGTTTGAGAAGTGCCGTGGGTGCGACAAGACGAAATGAACTTCGTGCTGTGCAGCGAGTCGCATTCGTTGCAGCGGTTGCAGTGATCGCGAGCACAAGTCGTGCTGCGGCGTAGCCATCACTGATATCGATCGTAGCTCCTGTGTACTGTGATAGACATCCACCGTGTGTGCGACGAGACCATTCTGAAACTTGTATTTTGCGTACGCAAAACGACCTCGGCTGCACGGCCGTTGAGCTGTTTTCTGCCGGGACTGCATAACCGTCCCCAGCATTATGCTGCATTGCGCTCCATAAAGTGCAATTTGCCATGCTATCCCGGCGAAAATGTGAATTCTGTGTGAAAACATCAGCGTGCATGGCAGCTCTCATGCCTGGAGCGTCTTTTCTTTTTCTGCCGGCTAAGCGGTCCCCTCTCTGCAATAAAATTTGTGCCACAAATTGAATCAATCTAACTTCCCTTGCATGTGATCATGGTCTTATTCAAAGCAGTAGTGCTAAGCTTGGGATATAACATGTTATCACCATATCAGGAACACTTATGTACGAATAAAACCATTGTCGCTACACATTGACCGATGTTTCACAGTGCAGAAGTCTCTAGTATGGGCCCACTAGTGCAGATCTTTTTCATGAGCATTTCATTTTATCTCATGATAAAAAGAAAAAAAGAGCACTGCAGATGCTTACGGTTGACAAAGCAAGCAACCCATACACAAATGTGTCTTATCAATATGAACACTTCGATTCTGGATAAGAACTGTACATATAGAGTTTTCCATAATTGCGAATCGTCATTAAAAATTAAAACCATTTTCAGTAGAATGCTGTGATTACAATTTATTTCTTGCTAAGCAGCGTGGAGTGAAGATAAGTTTTAGACAAAGGCTTGCAATATTAAGTGCATTATCGTGGTTGTCATGGCTATTGGTAAAATGCAGCGATCTCAAAGTACTCTGTGAGCCATGACAAATCGGAATAGAAACTGTACCATTTGAATCAGCACCTGATCCTATATTTATTGTTGCTTTCACTACACTGCTGTCGCCGTGGTGCTCAACAACTTGGCTTTATTGGTATCGAACAGTTGTTAACTAGCCCTTCCTAAGTAAGCTGTACCAGCTTGTGTAAGACATTCTCGAAGCCTTTAGAAGCACAGGCAATCAATGCACATGCACACATTCATATGCTCCTTTCATTAATCTGTGACTGCCTGCAATGAACATTATTTGCCTGCTGGATGAAGGCGATGGTGGGCCTATGAGAATGTATTCGTGATAAATGTAGAATGCTTCCTAGATTTCCATCGTCTTCTTTGCGTTTGCTGCCCTTCTAAATTTGTTTGCTTGAATGTAGATGCTTGTTTGCACCTTTCACAGTGCTCAGCTATAGGTTTCTGTGGAAACACCTCTGTTCACATTTGCCGTCTGGTCGTGTCAGGGCCATATTTGTGCATATTACCAAAACTACGTTAACAAGACTTATTTTGAATTTTCAAAATGTGCTATACGCTTTTGCTCTGTGGTGGCCCTTCAATGCTGATGTTGTACTATTTGTGAAAGACCTACAGTGCCGGTGCAGCCACCTGCTGAGGCTGAAATCGCATTTAATTTCAACCCATTTCCTCACTGATGGATTGTATTTGCAGATTCCCTGCTTTGCACATGTGCTGAGTTCTCGTTCCCGACATGTTTTAACTCGAGTAGTATTTTTTCTTCTTTCCGTGTGCTCTGTTCAAAAACATTACATTAGTGATGCAAGCAAGCAGCTGTGATATTATAACAAAAAGGTTATACAGTCTGCGAGCGGCTTAATTAATATGTGCAGTGAAGGAAGTACGGCAGGAAATGAGTCGCCGAGCATTTCCGTGCCAATGACTTTGACATCAGAAAGAGAAGTGCTTTGTCAGTCAGAAAGTACAAGCGTAAAGACTCGGCGTGCCTTGCAGTTTAAGGTTTAACGAAAACTTCGCTGTATGCTGCAAGTGGTATTTGGGTATTTCCAGGGTGCAACAGCCATATGGTTCGGTCTGTATTTTCCGCCAAACAATTACAACAGTCCTTGCGCTGTGTAATAGTACATGGTTACCACAGTCCAGACGTTAGCATTGCAGTGTATATTACACGACAAAAATATGCGGGCCCCAATGGGCTTTGTGCATTTAAACCCTGTCAGTTGTCCAAACAGCAGTTTTCATGTTAAGGCATGCATTCTTTGATAAAGTTTCAACCCCATAAAAACTGTCCATAACTCGCCGACCGGAAAGAAAAACTTGCGACTCGTTCGCACTAGGCCGAGACTACTGACAGTCAGCGACCGAACACCAATGGCCTTCTACGCATGCTTGTGACGGTTGCGGGTGCCACTAGTAACCAAGCGACCTTCTCCTGCTTGACTGCATTACTGAAGACTAAGACTTGCAGTTCCCGAGATCAAGCCATTTATTACAGGGCGGATATTAACGAGGCATGGGTGCATACAGCAGAATGTGGTAAATTTTGTAGTTCTGATAATGTCACAAGCACGAAATCTTTACACCATTTCTATGACTAGCGTGGGTTCCTAATCGTGAAAAGCGCTGCTTACTCTGACACTGCTAAATTGTTGTGGCCCATTAAATTGTTGCTTCCCAATCGGTACGCTTTTTGAAAATCATTCCTGTGAACTTTTTGTTCTTGGTTGCATACACTTTCACCTTAGTCTCTTTGAGAAAGCATTCGCTAAAATCCTTTATAGATTAATGTCTTGCATCATACTGTTTTGAGCGGGATTTAAGTGATCCTTGCCAACTAACAGCACTTGGCTAATGCTATGTATTGGTCAGTCTGCCTTTATTTATTTTTTTTTACAATCTCGCACAACTCCAAAGGTATCATACTTGGCCCTTCTCTTTTTCTTACATTGATTAATCACCTTCCTTTCACTGTTTCCTTTTACTAGTCTTCATTTATTGCTATATGGTCTGCCATCCCACTATCAATATCAACATTTCTACCCTCCACAACATCCGTCTGCATGCTTGAGAACGGCCTATTTGCCAACGTTAACAGAACTGGAATAATTGTTTTTGCTGTCAGCCATACCAGTCCCCATTACGAGCTGATATGTGTCAGTACTTTCTTTGTGCTTGTATCCTAACCTGTTTCAAGCGAAGCCACACAGACACATCTGTTATGTGATGTGGTGAAAATGTTACGTGCATATGTTTACGCATGTGACTTATGTGCATGTGTCACTTTATCCTTACCCTCATCTGAAAAGAGCCAGCCAGGTATGTGATGGGGCCAGGATTTACACTATTTATAAAAGGGTGCCTCCGTCTCCTATAATAAAGCTAAATTTCACATACAGTACTATCATAATCAATTGAAATTAGATTACAGCAGCTCTGAATTTTGTGCGTGGATTTCTTTTCTTTTTTACATTGACAGCAGTGAAACGCATGCAAAGGCACAAACTTGTGCTCAGTATTAATTTATTCATACAGCTCATTTTTCCCGTACATTAGTAACACGAGTTTTCCTTTAAGGCCCTGAGGAGGCTTATCATTTTGGGGCATTGTTTAGAAAAAGGAGGCCACAAAACAGGGCATTTGTTTCCTTAATACATGCAGCTCTTCTAGGACTGTTTAAATTCACATACACTCCCTGTATGAAGCCGAAACGTAGGTATAGCCAAGGCAAAGATCTTCAAGCAGTTGGGCTAACGACTAAGTCATTTTAACATAAGGTATGCTGAAAAGGATCTTTGGAAGTTTGAAAACCTAACTGGCAATGAAATAAGCTTTACTTTGCAGAAGATGTTGATAATGATAACAGCTAGCACGTTCCAAAAGTTTATAAATGACAAGTGGTGCAGACAATGCGCACTTTTGTCTGCTGTTTTGGGAACCGAGATCACTGTTACGATCCTTCATTCTTTTCTCTGATCAGAAATAAAGTCCTACTATATTACTGTAACGCTATATGAGAGGATATATGCATATATACCCTACAAACACTTCAATGCTTATTTTTTAATTGATTGTATTTTGCAACAACACAACTTACGCCTTGTATATATATTTCTACAAATTCTGCTTGAGGTAACCACTGTGCATGGTTAGTGCATCCTGTTTCCCAAAATATTTGAAGTATATTCTTTCCCAACCTCAATCAGAAGCCGCTCAGTTGTAAGCCAGTTTACCGACTCCCAACTCATGCTATGTTTACACTGAAGGTAAAAGGCATGTATGGCCTTTTGCTAAGTACTAAGCAACCATTTTTTTTTCATTCACATGGGCATTTTCAGAATTTTTTGGAGTTGTACAGACAGCTTGCCAGCTTGTTTCTGCGTGTGTCACCATGAACCATCTCTGAGCACGACGCTCCAGGCTTGTTTGCACTCTTACATTCCCGCTTGTGCAATTCTCTTTCAGTAGGAGCTAAGGAATGACTGCTGAAATAAAACTGGTCGCCCGCTGTCACTGTGCAAAAAAAAAAAAAAAGCCATGCATTTCAGCGCCGTGATAGATGGCTTGGCTCCTTTAATTTCCACCACGCTCTGCTATTTCTATTTTGGCTTTTCTAACAGTCTGAATAACATTACAGAGAGAAATTATTAATGTTGTACGGTCACTCTTCTGTGAAATGCACAACTGCTGCAGTTGTGTAGCAGTTGGAACTGGTTTTACATATTCCAAATTGCTGGGAATGTCACAATGTTCTCGTGCATTTGGGTTCGTATTCGACAACAGTGTGCCAAAATATCAAATTTTATTACATGCACGATTCGGACACACACTTCATATATCGATGAATAGATAAGTGCCTCTTGCAATAACAGTAAAGTGGGCAGACAGGAAGGAGGCCTGCTTACTTGACAGTGACAACCAATGTTCATAGATGACAACTAAAGTCTGTATGGATCAATGAATGAGCTACAAAATAAAGGCAATTATAATACATGAAAAAATGCGGCGGCGTGCAAGTTGGAATAACTGATGATTTAGCCTATGCCCAGCTATGTGAATTTCTTTGTTATAATTACAAACGACCGAATATTTGCTGCTAACCTATAGCTTTTTATAGTCCCATATCCTTGGGCCCGAGAATTCGTGATACGAATCGCGTCGTCGTTCTGAAATTGTTACTGCATGCTAGGGTATAGTGTAACTTTCAATGGGGCCACTTTTCAAATATAAGAAGGCAAGAATCTTAGGTCGTGGTTCTAAGGGTTGCATATATGGGTGGTCTTCAGCGGAGTCTAGCCGATTGGCGGTCGAACGAGTTGTGTCACGATCGCGGTGGAATGCCTTTTTTCACTTTCTCAAGTAGAAATAGCGCAAACTGTAATTGTTTCCCACGACGCTCTTTCAGAACCTTGCCTGCGGTGTTGCAAAGTTGGTTGCGACTTCGTTCGCGGACGTCAAAATCGGTATCGCCAAGACCCATGGCTATCACAGCCGATCCCGGTTTTACCTGCTACGAAAAATCTCGCAGCTAAATATGTATCGGGTGAGCCACCATATCAATGTGTGTACATTCGCACGGCAAGATATCTTCGTGTTTTGCTACGGCACATGCCTGTGCTGCCGCACGGGCTGCACTGACGAGCGCTCCAATTAGAACGGCGGAGTCGTCCGCTCGGTCGCATGCAGCAAACTTGATCGTACTTCACCTCATCCGCAACGCGCCTTCACGGGCCCGTGCTCATGGTCGCAAGGACGCGTGCGCATGCGGAAAAAGAACAATCGTACAGCAGCTTTAAAGCAGTCGTCGGGTAGGCCGGAGAATGTCTTTGAACGACCTTCAGCCCAACCAGGTTAGCAGTGTGTCTCCATATCTCGTACGCTTATCGTGTCGAACCTTTGACCTCTGACCTTGACCCATGACCTTTAGTTGAGCTTTGACCTCTGACCTTTGACATTAGGTGACCTTAAGAACATCCAATTGGATGATGTGAAACCACGTGATGACATCCGTTGGGGGTGCCGTAGGACCATGTGATACGTCACAGCCACGTGGTCGTGTGGGCATATATAGAACGGCTGTCGCGAGAGTAGCGCAGCTGCCCTGGGCGAGCCTCAGACGCTCATAAAGCGTGCTTGCTTTTCGTCGAATTCCAGGGTTAGCGAAGTTGAGCCACTGGCAATTTTTTAAATTCGTTTTGTCGACGCTGAGCGATCTGAAGTTTGAATTTCCGCATTTTCGTGCCTCTCTGTCTCCTCTCGTCACTTTTGCGCTCTGAAATGTCGGCGCTCCTCAGCCGGCCTTACCCCCTCAGTCCCTCAGTCCAAGTTCCGGGGGGGGGGGGGGGAGCTTCCGGCCACGGTCATGGTAGCTGGGTGACGTCAGAAAGAGTTGACACGGCACACCAATGATAGCCCTCCGCTCCTGACGTAACGAGCTGCATGACCCGTTGCGCGCGGATTCGCGCGAAACCCCGGCACGACTGGTCGCCCCGAGGCGTAGAAGCGTGATTTTAAAAAAAAAATGTATTTTGGTATTGTGAATGATCGGCTCGCTTTGCAGGTCTAGTACGTGGCATGATAGCTCGGTGGCCTATACTCTGCATAAAGCATGCGTATTACAGCCAACCTCAAACAGCCTTTTCGTGGACCCTTTAACATTACCACGAGAGTAAATTCCTCTCAGTTTTTAATATGCAGCTGCTCCTAGAATTTCAAGGAGTTCAATGTGGTCACACCGGCGTGGTCATCATTAAAATAATTACGACCTCTAGGCTTGCTTTCCATTTCGTCCCCGCGTTCTTTAGGTATCCCACAGCTCGTTGCTGTCCGTGGTCACATGCTCATAGTTCTTCTCTGCCATTCTTTAAGTCGCCCGACAGGGAGTGAAGCCGTCACTTTGCTCTTTATTTTGGCAATATATACAAGTATACCGAGTGTCCCCTCTAACTGTATTCAGTCATTTAAAAAGACGCATACTCCCTAGCTCAGTGGTACCAACTGAGGGTTTCCACAGCAACGTGGCCTTGTCTGCCGTCTTTCTTGCTGTTCAAAGATAAGTGATTATTAAAGACTGATCAGCTCAGTTTTTGATTATTGTCTTCAAGAACAAAGTGCCAATTCAGAGGTTGTAGGTGATTCTCAACAACAGCTGGCCGAAATGCTTGCACCTGTGTACCACTTCGGGAACGTTTTTTTTTATTCCAGGCCGTAAAAAATTACTCGCGTGCTGAAAGCGCATTAGGATATGCACCAGGCGTCTAAATGCACTTCTCTGTCGAGCACTGTCCACGATGTGGTTTTGCGTGTGCACTGTGAGAGAGATACGCGACAGCAGCTAGCTGGTCATGGGGTAATTTTTTTAATCCAGCACAAGAAGGTGCATAAATGGTAGCTTGGTGCAAACATTATAGCCAGCTGCTTAATTGATTGAGAACTTTTCAATTGACACTTTTCTCCTGAAGATAATATATGTAAAGTTTGATATTAGTGTTTTTTGAACAATTAAAGTTTGAGACACAAAAAGCAAAGGAGACAAGGCCATGTAAATAACAAAGCCCTTCAGCTGGTTTCATTTCGGATAGAACACTCCCGTCTTTTAAAAGCTTTTCTACACTGACCTGGGACACCCGCTATGTAGATCAGATGCCTGGGTTTCAATGTTAGCGGTTTCAATGTTAGTGAAGAGAAATCTCTTCACTATTCACGTAAACCACTTGTTGCCATATTATTCATGATCTATAGTTTTGTATCGCGTTTTCTTTGTGTAAAATAGTTCAGATAGCTATTCGGTTAAAACTGCTGTTGATACCGCTTTTTTGTGCTTTTGGTGCTGCGTACTTACGGCTATATGTCTCATGTTTATTTTTTTTTTCAGTTTTTTTGCAGAATGGTTCACAAGTTGACATGGTCAAAAGAACTTTTGCAATGAGTGTGGATATTTCCTGTATGAGCAGCACCACCGTTAGCAAAGATAATGATACACACACACTAAGGCAGTTTGTGCGGTTCTGGAATACAACATCATGGTAAGGACATTAAAATGACGTGTTTTGAAGCTTCAGTGACACACTTTCATAAGCACAATATTATTACTTCTTCAGAATAACTCTTTCGGCACTTTTGTGAAAGGTTCCCGAAAAAGTCATTTTTTAAGCATGTATTGCTAAGTATATTGCATGTATTAAACATTTATCCGCAGGGTACCTGAAACTATGACATCGAAGACGATGCGTTACTGTCACCGCGTTAGCAACCACAAATGAAGACATTGGGTAACTTCCCACCAGCAGCGACAGGAAATGAGAGGTCGTAGCCATTTAAACTTTGGAGGGACTGTCCTGTTGTGGCTGGAGTAGTCTGCCTGGCCATGATATTGACAGACTATTCGAGGCGACAATTATGAACGCTCGTGCATAGAGGATAAGAGGGAAGACATCGAATGTAAAACACACATTTTTCTGCAGCAGGTACCACCAGCTACTCAAAGTGCAGACTAAGAAATTGGGCTTTAAAAACACAAAGGCCCTACGAATTCCATGTTAGCGAAATACGAATAGAAAGACGCCGATCGCTCAAATCGCAATGAGGGAACGAAAACAGTGATAAAATGTTTAATATTTCAGATAGCCATTATTATTTTACCTCTCTAGAGGCGAGTGGCCAGAAAGTATTGATGAACTGAGTAGAAAGATAACGTAAGGTACACCATAGCCTGTTTTGTATTAGTGCCAATGGGGTTTCGTGCTTTACAATGTGTAAGAGTACCTTCGAAGAAACCACAAGTGTGCCAGAATCGATAGCGTAGGGAGTTGGTGACATTTCATTCCTGCAAAAAAAAATGACATCGGGAAACGGGACAAAAGCGTCTCCTGCCGGGCAGCAAACGGCAGAAATGCGCCAAAAACGCATCTTAAAAGGCAGCACAAACAACAGCAGTCCAGGAGTGCCAATCCGCTGTTTAAAAATAACGCGATGCATGTTTTGCTGAAAATCGGATGCGATACATGTTTCAGACGTAGAAGAGGAAAACTCAACTAGAATGTTTTCACCTCACGCTGGTGTTAGTATTACGGCATTGAAATAAATACAGCACACTTAGGAACATACGGCTCTGCGAAAATTAGGGAGTAAAATCAGTGACTCATCCTGTAGTGTGGTGTGTGTTAGTACTTTTATGGGAATATTTAATTTAACAGCCACAAAAGAAAAAATATTTTGTGGGTGTTCCATCATCTATGAAGATATACGCCTTAAATGGCCGGTTTTGGTTGCAGGAAGGTGCTATACGAGATATAGACAAAGCTGTTCGTGATAGGTTACGTCAGCTTAATTCTCTTTGATGAGCACTGGACTTTCTCGGTAGATTGGTTGATGCCTGACGGGATAAACGCGTTGTCTTGCAATCGGAAAGCTCAAGAATTTGCATCACCTGTTCCCGAGGTGAGATATGCTGTAAATATAGGATTTGAGGCCAAAGGTAGTATTAAAAGGGTTTTTATTCGGTATTTCACGCAGCCTGTAGCCAGTAGTTTCACGGATGAACGAATGCTATTTCGGAGCCTGTCATAGATTAAAAACCACGTTCTTAAACAGCACTCTTTATGACGCTTGATGTTACACCGCTTCCAGAGAGTTGGCTTTCACCAGGGTGGTCGAAATCCGCACGGCTGAGCAGGGATCATTTGGGGCAATAAAAATCTTGGGTGCATACTGATTACGCCATAGTCTGGATCGCTTCTGTACGTTAAATCATATACTTCTCACTGTCTTCTCTTTTTGCTCTGTGCGCAGAAGTTGAGCAGGAATTCTACTGCAGTACATGCAATGTGATAACCACAAAAAGCGACCATATCCGTGTTTAAAAGTGGCGCCAAATAATTTTATTGCTTGTTATATCGAGATAGTTTCAAGGCACATAAGTGCCTTGTTCGATTTTTTTTTCCGAGTAATCTTTAAAAGCAGATGCGGTGGGACGGCACTTTTAGCTGCTGCTAGGTCCTTGGTTTCGGCTCTGCCAGAAGTGCTGGCGGCATTCCTGTGGAAACCTGTCTGTCTTCTTCGTCAGGATTTAAGGCTCAAAACCGCAAGATTTTGTCTATGTTGTGGGCAAAGAGCGAGTCAGCGCGGTCTGAGAAGCCGCAAACAACGGACCATGAGAGGCGTTCGCTACGCGTCGCATTGTAATTAGCGGTAAACGTTAGTCTAGAGCCGACGTGGCTGTAACGAAGATCGATATAGAGAGAGCAAACAACAGAACTCTACCAGAACACAAAAAAAATCGCAAAATTTTTATTTTACCCCAACCCCACCCGTCAGTGAACACGGAACAAGCCAAACACACGTCCTTAGCAAAGTTCCAACTGAAATCCTCCTCAGTCCACTAATGCTCTCCAAGTTCGGATGGCGCGACGCAGCTCACTGTCCCAACTGTCCAGAGCTCGAGGCAGACACAGAACACATTCTCAGCGGATATAATACTGCAATACCTCTTCTATATTATTGCGTGAGCATTACTAGCCTATGTCGGCAGCTGACGTGTCCGCAACAAAGTGGACGTAAAGGTGGAAACAAAACGTGTCGCACGATATAACGTCTTCATCTAGTATATAGAAGCATAATTGAATTTGTCTGACAACTGGTATATAAATAGTGTCAGACCATTGTCGTGGTCATGTGAGTCATTGTAATTAAGTCGTGAGCGCGCAGTCATGAGTCTTGGTCGGAATCATCACCAATGTGACCGGAATCATGACCAATCATGACCGGAGTCATTGTCTGAGGAAGAAATTCAGTCGTCGTCATCAAAGTAATGAGTCATAATCATAAGTCATGGACACAAAATGGATCACAAAAGGTGCCGAGTCAACGGTCGCAAAGAAGTTTAAGGTGTGGTTCAGGTGTCCACCGAGATTTCGGGATATGGGATCTACTGCGCCCTTTCCTTTCCTCAAAAACATTTCCTTTTCTCATAACACATGCTGTCGCATTCCTCTACGTAAGCAGACTTAATTGCCTTCAGAATTTTATTCCCTTTACCCTCCCCTCCTACTTTAAGTGCTTTGCGTCACTCGGACACGTGACGTCATCATCGAGCCTTCTTCACTGGACCTTAGTGCTGGAACGTACAGTTTATTCACCCTCCGTGTAGTGGATGCGAACATTCACAGTTACAGTGGGTGGGGTTCGAGCTCCTAATGGCAGTGAAGGCATCTCCTGGAAATAACAAACCAGCACAAAGAGGCAAGCCAAGAAAGGCGCATCCCCTTTCGCCTGTTTTCTTTTGCGCAATTTGCGCTGTGTCAAAGCACTCCCTCCTTTCTCTACACGCCGTCGCCGACCCGGACTTGGCATCATGACCCGGACTTGGCACCGTACAAGGCTGCCACTGCTATATATGATGAGTTTCTTGCAGCTTGAGTTCCTTTTTGCTGACAATTGCCGTTTCTGGCTCGCCGATTACGAATGCCCACCGCAAAAAAACAGATAGCGAGCGGGAGGGAGTGGCGATAGAGGGAAGGCAGCTGTGCGAGGAGAGGAAGGTAAGTTTGCGTGTGAATGGTCGGGATTACCTCACGTGAACACCGATACCTGATCTACATTGGATTTTTTCTCTGTCTTATTGGGCGCACCCTTTGTTCTACGTTCTTTTTTTATTTGGCACATGCATCCTCATTAGTTATTACAGCAGGGGTTTACCTACAGAGACAAGAAATCATGCGCTAACGCGTGAACAAAGACTGCATTTGGCATAGGTTTAGCAACATGTGGTGGTAAATGGTAATATTGATGGAATTATCCTAGAAGGAACGAATAAAGGTGTACGTGGCCTCTATAAGAATGTGCGCAAAGCTATAAATTGCTGTCTTTATCTTTTCAGTACATTGGACGCTCGCTTTACATCATTTTTCTATACAAGTCAAATGATGCTAAATACTGTGATGAAATTTATATCACAGACTTCTTCATTAATTTCTAAGATATAGCGACAGAAGTTTGCGCTTGCTTTGCTTCTTTCTAAGCGTCCTATATTATTTTCTGAGACTAAAGCGTATGGCACTTTTGGAAGCTTTTCTAGTTTTCTGCCAGTTCTTGCGCCTTTCGTTCCCGCCACACAAACGCATATTGAAGCATCATACGGACAGGAGTAGAATGTCGTGTCTGACCTGCAGCGGTTGTGGTGGTGTGGTTTCAGAATTTCACTGTTTTCGTTTAGGAGGAGGGCGATTACTGGAAAATAAAACCTATGTCTCTTTCCAAAACGGTAAAATCGCTTGACAGATGCTATCTGCAACAGATCTTGAGCTTTAAGAGAGCACTTTCGATTAGTTAGGCCCCGCGTAGTAGTACATATTTTGTGAGATTTGCTTTTAGGTTATTGCGCAGAATTTTGCGTGTTTCTCAGGATTTCTGGATTGAAGTTTTAGCTTTCTGAATTTAAAAGCCAAAGACCTCGTGTTCTCTAAACCGGCACAATCAGTCGTTTGGAAGGGCTGGACCTTTGTGCAGAACAGTGTTTTCACGTTTTCGAGATGTTTCAGGGATAAACAAAGAAAGAAGCTGCGGTGAACGTGTGTGACTATACTTGACATGAAAGCATAGCCATAGAGACGAGAATTACTGCGTGAAATGGCGAATATTCCTGTAGAATAGTGAACGGGAGAAAACTTTCAGGTGTGTCATATTTATATTAAGTATGTCGACAGTGTGGCTGAAGTAAACGTTTCGGTGACAGGTTATACGGGACACTTCAAGGATATCATTGTACAACAAACCAATAACTGTGCCTTTCATTTCTTTCAGGGTTGCTCAGATTTTAAGAAGCGGGCTATTTGATTTTTTATAACCTAACATGGGAAGAATATTTTTTGCTGGTTTTAGCTACCAACTATCTGAATAAGCAATAGCTCGCCGTATAAAGGACTAAGAGCAAAGGGCCCAGTAGAGACGAGCAGGGTCATTATATGTGGATGGATTGTTTTTATGTTCGGCCCAGTTTATGTCAACTCCAGGTGTGATGCTGATGGATACCAGTGTGCGCTATATACAATAGTGGGGCATAAGAATTGGAAGCTAACTCCACTGCAACGAAGATGTAACATATATCTCGGCAGTGGATAAAGTGCTGCTAGGCCTGTGCCACTCAGCCCTCCGTACTTCGTAGGGTCACTGGATACCAGAATCTGACCGCCTACAATGAGCGAAGGCCTCTACAACTTCATGAATACTACAGAGATTTTAGGTAAGATCGAATACCTGGTCTTGCAGTTATTCAGTTTTTTTTTCACGAATTAAATTGTAGTTTCAAGGGCTCGCCCAGAGGCAGGAATGTCCACAAGGCTAGAAATAGTGGGCTGTTCACATTGAGTCGCGGATTTCAGTAAGACACCAAGGGAACATTAGGCTGCAGTGGACCTAACGTTTAATCTTTATTTAGAATATATGGCTTTCACACGCGCCTGCTTCTCGCGTGGTTCGAACTTTCAGCCTTCCGCTCGAAATGGATAATGATAGCGTCCATATGCATCCCGAACACAACATGTGCAGATTGGTTTATAGTTTATGGAGTTTTTGCGTCCCAAAGACACTCGGACTATGAGGGACACCATAGTTGAGGTCTCCGGAAATTTCAACCACTTGGGGTTCTTCAACGTGCACTGACATCGCACAGTACTCGATCCTCTAGAATTTCGCCTCTATCGAAATTCGACCGCCGCGGCCGGGATCGAACCCACGGCTTTTTGGTCAGCAGCCGAGCGCCATCACTACTGCAGCTACCATGGCGGCGCATACGGAGATTTTTTTTTCTTTTAACTGTAAGGAACGAGCGCAAGTGAAGGAAGCTAGGAAGCACAGAGAAGGAGCGCTGAAAGAGCATAGCGCACAGGCATGTGAAAATGCCGGCTTCTGCGTAGCCTCCGTTTATGTGCGCGGACGAGCGAGGCGTCTGGAGTGACCGACGTACCGAGGGTCCGGCGCAGCCTCCTGCCATCTCATCTGTGGGCCGTGTGGCGTCTCCTAGCAGCCTGCCTCGGAATGGCGTCCGATGCGCCATGCACAGACAGAGAACAATGACCGCTCAAATGCATCGTAGTCATGCCAAACACGACGTGTTTGACTTCTGGTTGCTACCACTTCTGTGCACAGTGGGGCGAAGCATAATATCTAGTAATTCATTACTTTCCTAAGAAGAATTTCAGTTTCGTCACGACAGAGTGCGTAATAAAGAGGCCTGTACTAGCAGTACAGCCGAAATTTGAGAAGTTTTATTTATGTTGCTCCACCTTTCACACCAACAATTTCTTCCATGAACACAAAAAGCTTGCAGGGAAATTTGCAGATTTCCTCTACAGAAAAAACTCTGTACGAGAAGATGCGATTTCAGTGCCAGTCTGAGCAGACTGCTGCAGTACGTTCCAGAACAGCACTGGATCATGGCACAGAGCAAAATATTATTGAACGGTCTCTGGGTGTCGATAAAGCCCGCACTTCAGTGACATGGCGCAAGCATTTCCGCATTGCGAAGTTATATTTTAGCATCAAAGGTTGGCGCGTGCATTGTAATGAAGGATGTTGCCGTACAATGGCTGCCCTACAATGGTAAAGAGAATAGGATTTTTTCAAAACCAGAGTGTTCGAAATCTTGAAACCGGTTTACAGGTAATGTAAAGAACAGCACTCTATAAGAAGTTAGAATCGCGAGGTACTGTGTGTTGTAATTGGTACGCAGTGATTCCTGCCTATTAAATCGTGGTCTTCGGCGTCTTTAATCAGTTTGTTGTCAGATTCTAAACGCTCCGCGGTAGTAAAGTTTCCTATTTGGCTTTTAATTGAACAGACCAAGTGAAGAGACAGAAAGGATCGCCTGTGTCGTCAACGGAATCCTTGCGTAGCCGCGCACGAAGGTAGTAAGGTGGCGATGCTGCCGAACACGTTAAAGTTGAAAAATAGAGGACGGCTGGTTTGATGCGTCAAGCATGAAAACAAGGGAGGGACTGCGAGCGCGCCGTACTGCTGACAGAAGCGGCTGATTGCGGCGCCTCCGGTGGCCGAGAAGCCAGAAGGGAGACGATGCGCGTTGCCGAGGCATAACAGCAGAGGCGAACAAAGGGGGTCACACGTCAAGCAGCCAAGGGACTTGGTCGATGCCACGTCGCGGCTGTCACCATCTACTGGCCGTATAAAATATGAGCTACGCCTTTCCTGCAGTGCCTCTCATGCTTACACCTACTGCCGGTGACGACAGTATCTTTTACAGTTTCGTTGTTACAACACCGACGCGGACAGAAAAGAATAAAGCAGCCCTCTATTATTAGGCGTCGCACTGGTTCCACCCCTCAATGTTTTCATACTAATTCAAAAGAAACCATCAGTCCCTTCTGGGCGGCACTTTGACCCCCCAAACGAAACAAGTTCCGCTCGGGACGTATCTTGAGTGGGTATAACTGGACAACGGGCGCGTTCTTCTTCGCTTTCTTCGTCTAGTAAACCAAACAGCTAACCTTCGTTACTTCGTCTTCAAGACGTTGGCGGCCTTTTTTATTCTAATTTAGCGCAAAATACACATTTATAATGGCTGTGAAGCGCCATGCGCAGGTTTACTGTGTAGCTGCAGTGAATGTGCGTAACTTACCCACTGAACGTCAAGAGGTGGAGAGTTTTGTAGCGTTAGTTTTCTGAAAAGAAAATTAATGTAGTTAGGATGAAAAATAGTACCGTCTTTAAAAACCGCCGTAATTTACCAATTCCAAATATAACCACTGAAGTAAGCAATCAAGGGCAGCGAGTGCACGGAAATGGAGCGTACGCAATGGTCTACGGCACCGCGTTTTTACTGTTAGTGCGATATACAGCTCTCACTGTAAAGAAAATAAACTCAGGAAACTACAAACCAATTGGGTTACATAAAGTGGGCATGAACATAGCGTGACAGTTACTTTGTCGATCTTCCTGTAGAAAAATGTACTCATATTTGAAATATTTGAACTGCATTAGAAAGGACGCCGCGTGGCAGGGTGGTTACACTTCTGCATGCGGGAGAATCGTCCATTCATCGCACGCTCCTAACAGCAGATCGAGTTTCTTCAAGTTGGGGCGCTAATGCTTTTGTTTTATTAACTAGTTCGTGTGAACACATCATATCTATTTCTCTATGCGGAGCCAAACTGCAGTGTTGTTCAAGTTACGTACCTGTTGGGAAGTAAGTCGGTCGTTCTTTTGAATACTTCATGTGCTTGCGTTTGCCTATTATCATTTTTCTCTTTGCAGTAACAACAAATAAGCCCAGTTTAACGTATTCTATGCCAAATTATTGCACTTGATTGCTCAAAAATTTAATACAAACTGCGGGAAAAAAACAGTAATAGGTTTGTAAAATTTCTGCATGATTAGTATATGCATGCTGCACTATGTACTCAATGCTACATGCTTGAGGATAAATGACACAATTTGAACCTATCGGGCAGTAGGAGCAATGAATTCTCACTGTGTAGAACTCATTGTCATCTCATTGTCATGATCCTCAGCAGCAACAGCAACTGACTTGCATTCGTTGAAATCGAGAACTCTCCTGCTGACCTCTGATACCCCTGGTTCTGTGGTAGCTATGGCAGACCATTTCTCCGATGCCTCCTAATGTTATCTACCCACGTAATTTCTTCCCTTCATTGCTGCGTTTGCATTCTCTTAGAAATCACGAGGCCATACAGAGCGATCATCTTTTAAGTGGTACTTTGGGTCCGGCTAGTTCGTTCCCAGCTAAAGTTAATTCCGAGGTCGACGCAAAAGACACAGGGACTGAGAAGTAGTTTTTATATATCTTTCTTGAGCCTGCAACTTTTGCGGCTGCCTCGAAGTCAACATTCACCCCCTCTTATATGTTCCCATAACGATGACCTGCACATTTCTGCTCTTCGATATATGCTCGGGTATCATTACTCATACAAAACCTCAAGCAGCAGAGAAAACACTGTTTTTGTGCCGTAGAGGGAAAGCAGGACGACACACTGACACAGCGGGAAGCCAGGTTCTTTCAATTACCATTTTGTTCAATAATTATAACGAGCTGCTTTCGTTTGTATAAAAACCCACCCCTTAAGTAATACTTCCTACGGGGAGCTTTAAGGTAATAAACTGAACTGAACATTACGTTACGATACCAGAAAAATGTTTTGAAACACCAGCAACAAACTCACTGCTCACTGCGGCAAAATGACGCAGCTGTTGGAGGCGCAGCTACGCATGCATAGGAGCTACAACCAAGGCTGAGTTGCGGCGATCCTCAGTATACAAACCTTCGCAACAAGTCCAACATTCTCGGACGAAAATTTTAAAAATTGAAATTTGTAAGACACTCTTATGGAAATATTGAAGGTAATGGTCCATACTTGTGATAGGTAGCAAAATATTTCTATCAAAGTGTTTCCATCGATCGCATCTAACAGTTAAGCTCTCTTAGAAAACCAGTATAGAACGCTGTTAACGATAGCAAAGAAGTTGATAGCAAAAAAAATGTAAGACTGCCGTCTGGTGATCTTCGGATATTTTGAGTGTTACTGTGAAATCTTGTATGAAAAAAAAATGCTTTCATAAAGTGTTTCCCGCTCAAAATTGCCTTTGTCTTGAATACTTGCATACGCAAAGACCGGGTTGCGATGATCATCAGTATAAAAATCTTCGCAAATTCGCAAAGAAAGTAAAACGGGATACTGGGTAAGATGAGTGCGCCACGGGTACAGGGTGCGCCACGGCGCGCTTCGCCGGCACTCACGTCAAGTGCCGCTTCTACACTGCGGTCGTCCCACGCAGCAGATACACCTAGGGCAGCGCTTTGTCAGGCACCTTTTGCGAACGTCAGGGACCCTTGCTGGTTGCAGAAGATGAGCTAATCACAACTATAAGTGCATATTTAAATATTTAGACTTCATGTGAAGTATAAGGGTTCGATTCAGCAGCATTATGTAAATATTTACTGTGAAGTGGACACACACAGATAGGAATTGGAAAGGATAACACAGGGGCTTCAATTCAGTGCGACGATTAAGCGACAAGCATTACCTGAGTAAGCGTATCTGAGACGATGTGGTGTTCTAGTGCCATAAATGCTTTGGTTTCCTTCCATACCGCTTACAATAATATAGAAGTGATGCTTTTTGTTAAACTCTTTTTCAGATGCCATCAGCTCATCTATGGAACCGAAAAAAAATGGAACGCTGTTCACTTCCTGTATGCTGTGGGTTAGAGATATTGATCTTAAAGGCGATCATAGATGCTATGAGGAGTTTTTTACCTACAACTGCACCGGCTCTGTATACGATGTTTACAATGAAACCGAATGCAATGCACTGCAAAATAATCAAATGATTTGAATAAGATTAACTGAAAAATATACCCGCAATTAAGGGAGAGCGCTCTGGTGACTGCTGCGAGAATTCGCTTTATGTGTACTGAATGCTTCAACTAAATAACTAATATGATTTTAGATTCTGTTTTCGCACAGGTGGAAAAACTGTTGACGTCGAAACGCAGTGTCATTTCTCTGGGATTATGAACTCACCAGCTGCGCTGCGAAAACTCCAAAAGAGCCCACCAGAAGTCAATCCTCGTGAAACTGTTCGGCAAAGATACGGTCGGAGTTCATTTCCCGTATCGCGCATTCGGAGAAGAAACGTGTTCTAGGCAGTCGTTACGGAAGCCCTTATGAAACCTAGAGATTTCTTATGGCAAATACGCAAGTTTCTGGCTGAAGAAAATACAGGCCGCATACGGTCTGTGCGGACGTCTTTACAGAGTGCGTGGAAATCATACGGCTATGGGCAGAATGTAAGATTTCTTTACTGATGTCACATACACATACTCAGTCCCTATAGTTTAATATTCTCACATGTTCACACAGAGAAAGTTCACCAGCTGGAGAAAGACATGCGGAAGACAAATGTTATAGTGTCATGTTTGAGAACATGAAGGACAGCCTCAGATATTATTAACAAAGCAAGGGCGCATTGGCATTAGCTACGTGTTGTCTTTTGTAGAACGAACTCATTCCCAATAAATATTCGAACACTTCGACGGCTGCGATCGATAGCAGCAACTTCACTACGTCGGTGGCGCAAAAGGTCGGAATCACCTCTTTGCATCTTCAAATTATTGACGACGGAAAAAACTTGAGCTCGGTGTTTTGCTAGGCTTGTCGGTTTTGTCAGTCATCAAAAAATCACAGCGCTTACAGACGAGCAGGCAAAAAGGACACACACGCGCAGCGCAGTTGTGTGTTTGTCCTCTATGCCTCCTCGTCTTCAAGCGCTGTGATTCTATGATCAGTCACGGAAAACTTTCATGACAAGGCGTGGAAAGCAACGACAAGATTCGCGAACGTCTCGGAAAGTTGCACAAGACTACGATAATTCCACAGAAACTTATTTATCTCAATATACTGCAGGCTGATGTGGTCCTAAAAGGTCGTGGTTAGGTCATAACAATCACACAATTATCTTAATGTGTAAAATATACAACGCCATACCGAAACCAACTCGTCCAACCACTTACCTTGTACAACACACAGCATCGATCTAGGAGAAGGAACAAACCAACGATAAATAATAACGTCAGCAGTAGTTGTTGTCGGGTTAGTTGGCTTGATACTTGAAATGCCAACGTAGGTTATGCGCATGAAAGACGACATGAAGAAACAAGACACGACAGGTGTCTTCTGTCGTGTCTTCTCTCTTCCGGTGGTCTATTATGCGCACTACCTTTGAAGGCACTACAAATTAATAATAATATCATTAATAATACCAATAAACCTTGAGTCAACCTAGTGAAGCAGATCATCTAACGACCAGCTGAAACTGACAGATTGTAAAACTGTTTTTGGAAGTGAATTCCAATTAAAGATGGTTTTGAGAAAGAAACTCTTTTTAAACGAACTCGTTCTGGCAAGCATTGGCTGCAGCTTATGTCCCTAGTGTGTTTTGTCATCTACCAGCCAGTGAGGAAGACAGCGAGAAGTAGTTATAAAAATATGTTTATTGGGCTGGCCCTAATGGCTCTGTGGCGTCAAAAGCGACAAGCGTGCTAGGCAGTCGTCGAATAGAATGCCCGCCGCTCTCGGCCATGCTCAATTTAAAGCTGACTGCGAACTTTCCAGACACGGCGTGCAAACTTACCACCGCATTCTGGATTAACGTAGAATCAGTTCCGCCTGGATGCGATCAATAGAGATAAATCTGGTAGCGTCTTGCATCGCAGACAGAGTGATAAAGCCGCGTGGGGGCAGCTTTGAAGAACGAACAAACAGTACAAAGATCAGCGGTAATACGGCTGCCTACATGAGCCAAGTCTGTAAAGGGTCTAATCAACCCGTCTTTCCCCACGTGTTGCTTTTAGCCCATACTCATGGCGTGAAGAAATTTCTCCGTCGAGTTGTAGTTAATGTTCGATAGTGTTTGGTACGTATCGAATTTATCATCCTTAATCTTTAAAGCATCAGGTGCGTACCACGGTAAATAGGCAGTAGTCTAAAATTACACGCAAAGTACATTCTATATCGGTCAAAACCGAAATATATCATAGTTACCCAATTTATTATTCGTCTTGATAACATTGTGATTGATTAAGTTGACGCCATTAAATACCTTGGTGTAACGTTAGCCATCACTCGTAATTGGCAGGAACATATTGATTCGTTGTGTTGTAAGCTTGGTTCAGCTTGTTACATCGCACTGATAACAGGGGTTGTAGGACTTATATGTGCTGCAAATCGTTTATTTTTCACTTTTACATTGCCACTTGGCCTACTGCTGTGAATCGTGTGGCTAGTACATACAGGCACTACAGTGATCTAATTATTTCTCTGCAGAAGAGAGCACTACGTATAATAGCCTACACGAACAGGTATCAATTAAGCCTGTGCCATCTCCTCTGGTTTACGAAATGAGAATCGGAATGGTAATCATTAGCATCATACTCAATAATTATCCGCTTTCAGTTATTTTTTTTTGCTGCCTAAGAGGAATACTAGGAATCCAATTTTTTTTAATTACCTGTAGCCCGAGACTCATATGAACAGTGTCTAATTGAAAATTACAGAGCGATAGTACAGAATGCAGTACTAAACAAAATCAAAATGGCTAGCAATTACCTAATCTCTATTAAGCAGTTCTACTTCTTGAAGATGAAGGGTTGGGTATTCTCCTCTTTTATATGTTGGATCCTGAATGTTGACCTCCGTTGTTTTGCTGATTTAGCATGTCTAACCGAGCTTTATGAATGCCTTGTTGCTGAAATAATGAACGTGTACAAAGGGGCCTCTACTAGCTTCAGCTATTGGCCTAGCGGATTTTGCAAGTGTTTTTGTCATCCACTTGAAAGATAAATAAAAGAAAAAGTGCCTTCACAGGAAGTAGAAACGCGTAGATGAGGATCAGGTATTACTACCGGTGTCACGTGCTGCGACCACTGCGAAACGTGGCATATTTTTTTACGACATCTGCACTTTCTCCGATTGTATTAAGCGATATGCAGACAGAGCTATATATCTCTCCTCGACCCTGACAAGGAAACAATCGGTTAAGCTTTTGCATCGATACAAGTACTAGGTACGTGTGGGGTTATTGTTTGTAATGGGCTAAACCAGTCCTCCCGCCGGTGCCCAAAGGCAAACGTTGCCATTGTAGGCCTACGTAAACGTTGCACTTGAAGATACTCAATTGCCTGTTGTTAGCATCACTCATACGGAAATTATTTGGCGCATGTAGTCTGTATGTACAACACGAACATTTTGGACAAGAGGGAATTAATACAAACTCGTTACTGCGTGACTGATATCATATGGAGATAGTTTGGCAATAAAGGGAAAATATATTAAGATATTATCAGAGATATGAAAACAGGGTAATGATTTTCAATGTTTTTTAAATCATATGTACTCTGTATCCCTGTTATTTTATGGCGGTTGCTATATAGAATATTTCACTTTTTGTATTGCACAGGAGGATGGAAAGTGGTGCTCTCGAGGTTATATCGCCTGCTGCGGTACTTATGTGGCTGTCACTTGTACTCTGAGGTATACATATTGCTGAGTTCGGAATTTTTTTTTTACTGCCATTTTGCAGTGGCAGAGCAGAAATCTTTGGTTGTCCTAAATGTCACGCTCGAGAAGATAGCCACATGGTTTTTCGGTAATGCAAAAGCCTCTTACAGAATAACGAATAACAGTTGCCTTTTCTCAAACAAAGAGGAAAGAACGCGGCATGCATTATATGAGTAAGTTATGCTTGGGAAAGTTTCAATTGGCGGATGTTGTTTAGACGTTGCTCGCAAAAAGGTTTCCTTGCATTAATCATGTTCGCCGCAAGTGAGTAAAATCACACTATCGTTTGTTCAGCTGGTGAAACAAAATTATAGCAATAGCATATGATTATTATAATTTGCCGTTTCTGCAACATGACTTCATACTGCACAGTTCAAAAAGATCAGACCATGCCTCATTTCAACAACTACAAAGCCTCGCAAAACTTTTAGTGGCTATAAGAGGAATAAAATTTTTTACTCGCTGTGTAACTTCCATCAAAACTTTTAAATCAATGACGACACGCTTTGCGCAGTCTTATTACCTCATTAACATTTCAATACGAAACAGGAGAACCGAGCTTAAGTCCGAGAGTATAGAATAACTTTGAACGTTGTCATATTCGTTATTGCTTAACAAATAATTTAACCTTGCATTCTTATTTCGCTGCATAAATGGTATAAGTAGAAAGTTTTGAATTCCATAAGGATTTTGGGTAGAAATTATACAATAAATGTAGAAAACAGTATTAGAGCTTAAATACTCGTGGGGTATATACCTGCGGACATGATTGTTTTATTCGCCTATCTATAAACTCATGTTCAACTGTTATATCTTTTCAGTTATTAAGTTGATACCACTCTGCTATCAGCTAACGTTGTCGCTGCAGAATATACGAGAACAAAGACACACAAATCGCATAAGAAGCTATATGAGAAAGTAATTTATCCCAGCTATTTAACGTTACAACATATCAGAACAGAAAAGGATCGCATTTAATTGCTTTTAAAATACGGACCATAAAACACAGCACCAATGAAATAGAGACACTCGGGAAATAGGCCTTCGCAGTAAAATGCACACCAAATCAAAATATAGGCACATGTTAACACTGCCTCAATTACGATGTCGAAGTGAAAATTTTAACACACTTTATTCGCCGTCCTTACTCAATGCACTTCTATATTTCTAGCAATAAACATACGACACGCACCGCGGTGGCTAAGTGGTCAGGGCGCTCGGCTACTGATCCGGAGTTCCCGGGTTCGAACCCGACCGCGGCGGCTGCGTTTCGATGGAGGAGAAACGCAAAGGCGCCCGTGGGCTGAGCGATGTCAGCGAACGTTACAGATCCCCAGGTGGTCGAAAGTATTCCGGAGCCCTCCACTACGGCACCTTTTTCTTCTTTCATTCCCTCCTTTATTCCTTTCCTTACGGCGCGGTTCAGGTGTCCGCCGATATGTGAGGAAGATACTGCGCCATTTCCTTTCCCCACCAAAAATTTTCAATTCAAACTTACAACAAATCGTTCATCATTCTAGACCTCATTATAAGGGGAGGGCGCTGCTGTCGCGCGACTGAGCAGACGTGTGCGGTATCGGCTCCGCCGATTTTCGGCCAGGGCCGCGGCCGAACGCATCCTAATCCATCAATTCTGTCATCAAATGATCCGGAATACCAAGCGGCACAACCTGACACCACTCTCAGCCAGGTGGGTCCACTTCACCAATTTTTACAGCCGTTTTTCGCCCGACCACGTGGGGGCCGTCCCTAAGCCTAGCGACGAAGCCTACCATCGGGCGGGCGGGACCGACTCTCCGAGGTCAATATGACAACCCACGGGCCCCAATCGCGTGGCTACGATCCTGAGACGATGGCGTGGACTTCGATCTCCTTCACCGATGACGTAAATCCGAACACGCCCCCGGATTCCATTCATCCAGACCTAACCCGATTGATTGCATGTCGCACTCAGCTTAAAATGCAGAAGTCGGCAGCTCCCGACGCCACTACCGGAGCCAACCTGCCGAACAAAAACACGGATGCTCCTGCGACGCGCACCAAGGGAAGTAAGGGCAAGATACTAACAAAGTGGAAACCACGACCAATGTGCAAGCCTACACCCGAAGATTTCGTCATCATCATCAAACCAAGAACGCATTTCTCTCTTCACGAGGCTTTCATGAAGAAAGGCTATGGCACTCCTTTTTCGGCACACCTCGGACCGGAACTGGCCCAAGCCAGCACCATCATACCCTCGAAAGACCAAAACATCATTGTCGTGTACACCTCGAATGTCAAGGCGGCGAGCCGACTCATCGGGGAGTTTGTATTAGAAACCAGCAAGGGTCAGTCCCACTTTACGGGTACCTGAAACAGGACTCCGAAGACATCTGCCACGGAGTAATCACGGTCCTCAACGAGGACACCTCCGAAACCCTCCAAAGAAATCTGAAAATTCGGCAAGTCAAACAAAGCACGCATCACTTTCGAAGGGAAGGAGAAGCCCAGATACGTGCACTACGAAAGCGTCCTTACACCTGTGCGAAACTATTACAAGACCATCCCTGCCTGCGACAAGTGTGGAATCGTTGGGCATCGATCGGACACGTGTCCAAACCTGCGACCGGACATCTGCGGAACCTGTGGAACACCCGTCCCTTTAGTGGAGGGGGTGCGGGCCCCTCATGAATGCAATCCGCGATGCTCCGTGTGCGGTGGCGCCCACGTCACCAACTCCCGCGAATGTGCGGCAAAATACCGCACACCAAACATGGCTGCCCTCATGGGGGCAAAGAGCAACAAGACGGTGCCCAAGAGGAAAGCCGCCTCCTCGGGCCCTCCCGAAGGAGGAGGTGAAGAGGCCAGCCAGGGAACCTCCAATACCAAGAAACAGCCGCAACTCACCACCGATGGGAAACAACCACCGGAGGGGCCACCTAAACCACACAACGGCCCGGAGAAGAAACGGCAAACAACGCAGACGCAAGACGGAGCCCCCAAGCCCCCAGGGCCTGGGCCAACGTCGTCAAAAACGGACACCAGGTGAGCGGTTCGAGCAGGGCTGCTCCTCCCTCCCCCTCTCCTTCAACTCCCCTCCTTAAGGCACAAAGTGTCGGGCAAAACCAAGAAATGGCAGCACTGAGGGCCCAAAATGAGAAGCTGCTGAACCAAAATGCGCTACTGTTAAAGAAAATCACCGAACTAGAGTCCAAAATGGATCAGACTCCCCCTCCTCTTCCCTCAGTTCCCCCTGCGGTCGAGGTTATGGAGAGTGAGCCCGCGGCGCCTAAGGCGACCCAAAAAGCAGAAACCTCACTCGAGGACCGTCTCGAAGCACGTTTTGAGGCACAATTTACCACCATCGAAGCACGTTTCGAGGCACGATTCACCGCTATCGAGAGCCAAATTTCAAAGCTCGTCCAAGCCTGCTCCACTTTTCAAGAGCGAGTTACCCAACAATTTGATCAAATCCCCGAGATGATCGCCCAGCAAATCACCCAGTTTGCCCAGACGGTCCCCGGGATGATTACTCGACAAATCGCCTCGAATAAACGCCGCAAAACTACTGCCAAAACCATTATTTCAGAAGACTAGGACGATAGCTGTTCGCTCACCGGCTCGGAGGACACTCAAATCTCCGACAGCACTGGCCCCGAGATAGCACCGTTACGTCCTTTCGCTAATATAAACAACAATCATGGCTTGCAACAACCCTAAGACTAAACAAGCCCCCAAACCCAATTCGGTCTCCCCTGTCCAAATTGCCCAATGGAACTGCCGCGGCTTCCGCTCCCGTGCTAAGCGGGCGGACCTCGGACTTTTCCTATCAACCCTCGATTCTCTCCCGGCAGTGGTTGCCCTCCAGGAGCCAGGGAGTGGCACCACTCTTACAAATTATATCACCTTCCAGCAGGACCCCTCTTCCTGCATCTGCGTGCATAAAAGTTACACGGCCAATTTAGTCGACCTCGACCTCCAAACAGATTTCTCGTACATGATGGTGACCCTCCTTCCGCTCAGGAAAAGAAACGCACCACTCCACATACTCAACGTTTACTGCCCCCAAAGCTCAAAAATGCCACTTTCGCGACGCTCTTTAGTCGTGCCCTCAAAACAGCAGGCAGGGACCCCCTAGTAATCCTGGGCGACTTTAGCGCCCCTAGCTTGCTTTGGGGATACGTGCGCGAAGAGAAGCGAGGGCGCAAGCTGGCAGACCTCGCGTCCACGCTAGGACTAACTCTCCACACAGACCCTGCATACCCAACGTGAGTGGGTAACTCCGTGACCCGTGACACGTGTCCGGATCTTACCTTCACCAAGAACATCAGACATGCTCAGTGGACAAACATCGAGGAAACCATCGGCAGCGACCACTGCTTCATCCAAATCACCGTTAGGACTAAACCATTGGCAAGACCCCACGCGCAAGCCCGACTCTCCGACTGGAATGAGTTCCGGCAATCTTACACAAACCCGACCCCCATTCGCGAACGAGGATACCACGCGTGGACTCAGGAAGTGGTTACACACCTTCGACACAGAAATTCAACTCTCGGAGGCCACGCCGGAGGTGGATAACCACCTCCTGCACCTCTCGGAGGCGCGGCATAGCCTGGCCCGCAGATGGCGCCGACAGAAACACAACAGGAAACTTAAAGCCCGGATCACCGAGCTCACCCAGCGAGCGGCAGAGTACGCGGCCCAACTCGCCGACTCGAACTGGGTAGATCGCTGTAACACGGCAGCTAGGCAAATGTCAAACCGAAGTACGTGGCGTCTTTTTCGCGCCCTAATCGACCCAACACAGACTCGTGCAGAGACGCAAAAGCATCTCCAACGGGCTATCCACAGCTTCGATGGAGATACTTCTCAATTGGCAGAACAACTACGAGACCAATACCTTTGCACTTAACAGGACCCCTGAGGGCCCGCGTACACTTATGCAGGTTCCGAGAACGCGGAGTTGGATTGACCGTTCCAACTGTACGACCTGAAGGCGGCACTGGGTAAAATGAAGTGAGGAACGGCGCCGGGAAGGGACAAAATTACCGTGAAACTTCTTGCCAACCTCCCCGACCCCGCCTACGAAGACCTCCTCGCGTACATCAATTCTATGTGGCTAGGCAAGGAACCCCTCCCAATCGAACGGAAGACCGCTCTGGTCTCTTTCATTCCCAAACCCGGCAAAGCCATAAACACGGACAACCTTCGCCCCATCTCCCTTACGTCTTGTGCGGGAAAGCTTATGGAAACGATGGTGCGAGATAGACTGTCCGAGTTTTTGGATGACCACAACGCATTCGCTGACACCATGTACGGTTTTCGCCCGCCCCGATCCGCGCAGGACATTCTGCTACAACTCGATCGAGAAATTCTCAACCCCGTCGAATACCCCCTAAGCGACAAGGTAGTACTCGCCTTAGACTTAAAGGGCGCCTTCGACAATGTCAAACACGAAAGCATCTTACATCTTTCCCAGACCAACTGCGGTCGCAGAACCTTTCAGTACGTAAAACAATTCCTATCTGAGCGACAATCCATCATCAGGATACAAGACGAAGAACACGGCCCTTACCAGCTAGGAACGCGAGGAACCGCGCAGGGCGCGGTTCTTTCTCCGCTCGTTTTCAATCTCGCCATGATGAATCTCCCGGCCCAGCTGGCGAAAGTCGAAGGCCTTCAGCATGCGCTGTATGCTGACGACATAGCCATCTGGGCCAAACACGGCACAGTCTGTGGCATAGAAACCCACCTGCAGCAAGCGGCAGCGATCGTAGATGCCTACGCTCGCCATTGCGGCCTTCAGTGCTCCCCGGCTAAGTCTGAATTTGTGCACATTCGCCCATCACCAAAGTGCGATACCAAACTGGAACTATCCCTGCCTAACGGCCCCATTCCCGAACACGACGAGATCAGAGTACTTGGTCTTTTCATCCACAAACATAGACGAGTTGAAACAACACTAGCTAGACTGCGCAAGGTAGGAACTCAGGTAGGCCGATGGTCCGCCGGGTCTCTAACAAAGGCGGGGGGCTACGATGCAAAGACGCCTTGCGGCTGGCACATGCCTTCGTAACCAGTAGAGTCCTCTACTAGACCCCCTACCTTCACCTTCGGAAATCTGACGAAAATGAGCTCGAGGTAGTCCTCAGAAAAATGTACAAGTGTGCCCTGAACCTCCCGGCAAACGCGTCTAACCAACGCCTCATGGGCCTGGGGATGGTTAACACATTCGCCGAGCTTCGGGAAGCCCACTTGACGAACCAATACACTAGACTCTCGAAAATGCCATCGGGTCGCCGCCTACTAGCCCGACTGCACATTCGCCATCACACAACACTTGTGGATGAGCGCGCACGTGTCCGCGAGATTTGGAGACTCGCCCTGAACGTGCGACCTCTCCCGGCCAAAATGTCAAAGGAAGATCATAGTGGCAGACGCCTCGCGCGGGCGGAATCTCTAGCCTACAACTACGGTGACAAGCACGGAGTCTTTTACGTGGACGCCTCCGGCCCCCACCGTGGGGGTGGTACACGGCCGCAGTCGTACACAAGAAAGCTACGGTGAACGGACTTACATTCCGAGCTCAAAACATAACTCATGCGGAGGAGGTCGCTATCGCGCTAGCCGCCGCAGACCGGGACTCGCGGGTCATCATTACTGACTCGAGAGGGGCCTGTAGAAACATTGAACAGGGATACATTCATTTCCTAGCCTACCGCATTCTTCAAAACAGTGACTATCCCGGGGCCCCCGCTCCCCGAACGATAGTATGGGCTCCCGCTCATCTAGGACTCGAAGGCAATGAAATGACAGATGCCTCCGCCCGCGCGCTCACTCTCCGGGTAACAACGCCTTCTAACCCCACCGCAGCGGATCCCGCTCCCAATCCCGTCTTTACCTTTAAGGAAATAACACTTTACCAATCTGAACATTCAATCTTTCCCAAGCCATGCAAGGACCTCACTGAGACGGAGGAACATATTCTCCTCCGTCTCTTCACCAAAACTCTGCTGTGCCCGGCAGTTCTGAAATTCTTTGATCCGCTTGCACGGGAAACTGCCCACACTGTGAGGAGAAGTCCTCGGATATCTACGACATGGTGTGAGCATGTCAGTCAACCCCGAACCTAGACCCCAAACCCAACCCCACCCCGGAAGACTGGGAGGCAGCCCTGCTCAACTGCTCCGACCTAACGAGCCAAAAGGCCCTAGTCGTCCGAGCCCGAGCAGCCCTGGCGGCCAATGGGCTCCTGTAACGAGGAGCCCACCTACTGTTTGTAAGGGAGGGTCCCTTCAGGGTCCTCTCATACTTCCTCCATATATATTCCCAATAAAGTTTTCTCTCTCTCTGTCCCTCATTTTAAAGGAGTGGGACTGCATATATTTGACCCGATATGAAAAAAAGTCCTGGCCTCGTTAGGGGCGGTTCGACACCTTTTTGCTTTTCTGGGTTTCTACCAATGAACCGTTGAAAAGCGCTAAAGAACCACAATTCAGCCAAAGGAGTGCCTTTGCAATCACGCTGTGCCGGAAATGAGTTGCATTTTACTGCACTGGCATCGGTGCGAGTGTGAACGTTAAAAAAAAAAACTACACGACATTGTGTGCGGATTGAATACTAAATTACGCTCGTACATGATTTCTTTGCACAAAAGATACCACCCACAACGCGCTAAACTTACGCGTATATCTGCAATGTGTAGCGTCGTCAGAGAACAATTAAACTGGCGAAGTAAAAATTATTTAATGCATAAAATACAATCAGAAAACCAAATGGAAGGAAAACGTAAAAACTAACTAAGAGTTTCACATTTTCGCGCAATTCTGTCGCGCGTAACATTCTGTGGAAAGCGCGGATCTAAGCTGCTGTATTCACAAAACAACATAAAAATGTTTCCTTTGAAAACTCAACATTGGACATGGATAAAAATCTATTTATCACTGACTGCTTTTTACATGATTTTTCTTCTTTGTGATATGTGCGAACGAGATAAACACTGTTGTTCTTGGCGGATACATATAAAAAAATGTAGGGGACACTTCTGCTCAGCCATAAGGGTATGACGCGTTAGTTCAATGGGTCATTCCTACATACGCAGAATTGCCAATTCTCTATTTAACATTCATAGATCCCTGGTAGTCTTCATAAGACCAGTGCGCCAGAAGTGATAACGACTATTGAAAGCTGATGACGATAGTGGATTTTTATGGCGCAAAGGCATCTGTGGCCAAAGAGCGCCATGGCACAAGGTGATTTCATCTATACTCAAGGTGGGGTCAAGGACTCATTTCCCATGCAATTCCCAAGCAAGTGAAACCTGATGAGGCTATGCCCATATTAAGGAAGTGTACTCTCGCTACATTTTTATGCCGTTGCGGACGCTGGTGTTAGTCTTTTTCAATAGGGCGCCTTGAGAAACATCTGTGGCAGCAAATTTAGGTGATATGAACTGCTAGCATTTATATTCATTCAAGTTGTGTAATATTAAGACCGACCTATGCCTTAATAACGTTTTAATTCCCAACAATATAAAAACGGTCAGAGAGGCCTTAATCCTGTGTCATATATGCCCTATCTTCCGATGTTTCGGCGATGTTTCGGTGCATTGCAGGTGGCAGATGAATTACAGCCATTAGTAATGAATAAAACTATGAGAGATCGGGAGTAATGGTTACGTGTAGCTTTAAAATGTCTGGCTGAGCTTAAAGTCTGCAGCTACCTAGAAGCGTCTTCAGTGGGCGCTTTATCTTTTATATGCCATGTATATTCTGCGGTTGGACCAATCTAATTCTAATTCCTGATTGCATTTGCACAAGAAGGTACTAATATTTTAAAGGCTATACCATGCTCAAAAATTCAAAAACTCCTCTGTCCTGCTTTTCATAATGCCGATCCTCTGGATTCGTACTGCACTGTTCTCTGTTTGTCAATTCCTTACCCGATCATTGCTTCTCTCCATAAGTACAGGGTGCTACGTACAGCTAGAAACAGTGTGAGGGGGAACACGGGAGCACGTGGCCTCGCGCTTCACAAAGCGCTGCCGCCAATAGCCGAAGAGAATGGGCGGCATCACGTGCATGCCCGTGAAGAGCAGCTGACCATGCTTACTGGGCATGCACCTTTGCCGCTGATTCTTCCCACATCTCGGTGACAGCGATTCGCAAAGTGCGGCGCCCACACGCTCCCGTGTTTCCTCTCATATTGCTCCTAACTGTACGTACTTTACTGTTCGCTGTTGGGAAGTTTTTAAACTATACTATATCACCTCGTCACTCAGCGGCACAGCGGGTTTTCTGGAAATAAATAGCTTCCTATAATAATGTTCACTGGCAAGACTTCTCTACTCACCTTTGTCGATCAGAATTCGTCGGTGGTGGCCGCTTGTTTTGGTCGATCATGGTCAATTCAGTTAAATTTTAGCTCTTTGATATGCGCCGCTAAGAGAGCAGCTATCCGTTTCTCGGCTCTTTAAAAGCCACATTGGCATTTGAAATGCTACTCAGGGAAGAGGCAGTATATATGGATAATTTGGACTGCCCCACTAAGCCCATGATGTGCAGCCCGGACTGCCCGGCGATATTGCCGCCGCGGTGGCTGAGTGGTTAAGGCGCTCGGCTGCCGGACCCAAAGACGCGGGTTCGATCCCGGCCGCGGCGGTCGAATTTCGATGGAGGCGAAATTCTAGAGGCACGTGTGCTGTGCGATGTCAGTGCACGTTAAAGAAGGCCAGATGGTGCAAATTTCCGGATTCCTTCACTACGGCGTCCCTCATAGCCTGAGTCGCTTTGGGACGTTAAATCCCCCATAAACCAAACCTATAAAGTGATCATGCAATACTGTGACATATATCGTACAGGGATCGAAGTCTGTTCAAACCATGTTGGAAGTGTGAGGTATTTTCGAAAGATATCAAGGCATTGAAGGAATACTTATACATTTCAAAATTAAAACTGAGAAGAAGGAAAGCATCCTGAAGCAAGCGTACACGTCTTACAAATTTAGAGGTATATTGCAACGCTTCAGCTGGAAAAATGCTACCAGCAGGCAGCTAAGGTCTTAGTGCTTCTGAGTTTTGGGAAACTGTTCTTTAACAAAATAAAGCTGCATATGATAAAAATATAGATATGATTATTAGCGGTCAGATTACAAAGACGAAGTTTCTCAGAACAATAGTCTTTTTTAAAACATGCGCGTTCGCTGAATACCTAAGTTTGCTGCTTTGCACAGTCAATAAATTCATTTCCTTTCGTGTACTTTTTAAAGTCGTTATTATATTTTGCTACTCAGTTTGTTCCTCAGTCTACTGTCATAATATCAGCCGTCATTTGGCAATATGGATTTCTCAAAAATACTTGGAAGATATTCAGAAATTGGAAAAACGTTTTGCACATAATTTTACGGATTGAATTTGCGCTTGCTGATGCCAGATCTTGGCGGTATTGGGTCAATCTTTCTTAGTCATATTTCGGCGCATATTCTAGGAAATAGGGGAACTTATACAAAACAAATTTGCGATCATATACGCATTTGCAATTTTTGAGCGGCAAATGTTGCGAATTAAAATTTTCAGACTGTCATCGGTCTTACATTAACGATGGGTATCACGTTGAGATGACAAACTGATGCAAGGTTATGTGGCAGGCCTTGCTCATCATTTGCCAAGCGAACAAAGAAAAAGCGTGTGCTCTATATAAAGAGGCTTACATTACCCGCCAGCACACTGCAATATCTAGGCTCTCATGGTGGGCAAGGATGACCGCTACTCATGTTCGCGGGATTCAGCTGCCAGTCTTTGTCTTTTTTGTGTGAGTATGTAGCAGAAAAGTTACTAAGTGCAGATATAAAAATGCAAGTTTTTCTTGTATGGCCTTGTGTAAAAAATCAAGATGGGACATATGAAAAAAACAAACGGCGCAAAAGACACGAACCAAAAGACTAGAGGACAAACACCCCATGAAGAAGTGGTAGTAAATGCGTCAGCCGTCCCTCCGTTCAGCTCTATGATAAGGAGTCTGCACTTTTGGCTGGTCATTAACAACGGTCGTCGGTTTGGATTTAATCTTTGGTTTATGCCCCTTTCCCCATATGCGCATTATTTGAGTGTGTAAGTGGACCACCGTCATGTATTAAACCTTTCGGTTGCAAGACAGCGCCTTGTTTGTCCTCTAGTTTTTTTGGTCCGTGTTTTTCTGCACTGGTTTTTTTTTTCAATATGAATCTATTCCAACTAGCCCAGTTTTCCGCCCTAACATTTGCCCTAAACATTATATATTTATTTACACCTCAAATGCTCCTCTTAGGGTATTACATGACGGCTGGGTCGTTACAGCTTGTCGAATTTTTCAAATAACGCCTTGAAGTGAGCTGCATTAGTGTGGTGAACTGCGACGGCAGGAAGGCGACTGATTCCAGACATTGGTTGTCTGGGGTATGTAGCCTATATCTTCTTCGGCGGTCGATATACGCAGGAAATTAAGAATGCCTGATAGGAGGTATAACTATCCACGAGATGTTCAAAATAATAATAATAATAATAATTGGTTTTTGGGGAAAGGAAATGGCGCAGTATCTGTCTCATATATCGTTGGGCACCTGAGCCGCGCCGTAGGGGAAGGGATAAAGAAGGGAGTGTAAGAAGAAAGGAAGAGAGAGGTGCCGTAGTGGAGGGCTCCGGAATAATTTCGACCACCTGGGGATCTTTAACGTGCGCTGACATCGCACAGCACACGGGCGCCTTAGCGTTTTTCCTCCATAAAAACGCAGCCGCCGCGGTCGGGTTCGAACCCGGGAGCTCCGGATCAGTAGTCGAGCGCCCTAGCCACTGAGCCACCGCTGCGGGTATGTTCAAAAACGCACAATGCCTTTCTTAAAACTGAAAATGGAAATTGGAAGAGAGAGGTGCCGTAGTGGAGGGCTCCGGAATAATTTCGACCACCTGGGGATCTTTAACGTGCACTGACATCGCACAGCACACGGGCGCCTTAGCGTTTTTCCTCCATAAAAACGCAGCCGCCGCGGTCGGGTTCGAACCCGGAACTCCGGATCAGTAGTCGAGCGCCCTAACCACTGAGCCACCGCGGCGGGTAAATTGCGCGTTTTTGAACATCTCGTTTATGGTTATATCTCGTAAGCAATTTCCATTTTCAGTTTCAAGAAAGGCATTGTGCGTTTTTGAACATCTCGTATCAGGCATTTGCAAAATTTCCTTGGCTGCTGGTTCGGTAGCCACCTTCCCTACCTCTATTCTTCTACTTCGGCAAGGAGGGTGTGTCCCTTGTTTCTTTTTGGCCTAAGAGCCCTCGTCATCAACCGTTTCTTCTGCCGCTTAACACTGCGACCGGCGTACGTTACTGCTCTTGTGTTGGTAGCGTATGCTGTTAAACAGTTTATCTGTTTTCGTAGTCCTTATGCGTTCAACATCCCTCGTTGCTTCAAGTGCAATAGCTGTATGGCCCATTCTTCTTGCGTTTTGCGACGCGGTAGACCACGTAAGATTCCTTCTCACCTTCGTATTCAAGATCAAAGCTACCATTCATTTCCCTGCACCTAACCGGCTCTATTGCATGGCCGTGGCGGAAACGCTACTGCCAACGAGGGTTTGAAACCTCACAACGAGCGGACAAAAACGGCCCAGACGACGAATTAAAGCAATAGGGCTTGAGACTACGCAGCGTGATAGCCGTAGCGACAGGCGTGTGTTATAACGCATCAGGAAACGAAGTTGCATCGTTTATGCAGGCGGTGGCCGGAAGTTGCTTTTTGCGGTATCCTATTTGGACGGAAAGTTTCAGTTTGTCGTAAACGTTCATCATGGTCATCCTCGGGCTTGATAGCTTGAAGTCCACGCTCATTTTCCACGTGAGCCTCGCCGCAGTTTGTATCATGTTTGCCTGAGAATTTGCTGAAAGTAGGAGGTAACAACAGTTCATGCCTGAAAAAAAAAAACCTTATTAGGCGCGATTGACGCATGATTTTTTTTCGGAAAGCTCCAGCCTTGACTGCATGCATTGTGAAGAGTCGAAGATATCAATACCCAGCTTGGGCAGTAACGCGAAATAATGGTCATTTATGCTTTTATGTTGTAGTGGTTAGGAATCACCGGGTGTTTATTAGCAATTAAGGCGAGATTGAGACACATCGAGCTTTCGACTGTGGTTTAATAATAATTGGTTTTGGGGAAAGGAAATGGCGCAGTATCTGTCTCATATATCGTTAGACACCTGAACCGCGCCGTAAGGGAAGGGATAAGGGAGGAAGTGAAAGAAGAAAGGAAGAAAGAGGTGCCGTAGTGGAGGGCTCCGGAATAATTTCGACCATCTGGGGATCTTTAACGTGCACTGACATCGCGCAGCACACGGGCACCTTCCCGTTTTTCCTCCATAAAAACGCAGCCACTGCGGTCGGATTCGAACCCGGGAACTCCGGATCAGTAGTCGAGCGCCCTAACCACTGAGCCACCGCGACGGGTTCGATTGTGGTTTGGTTTATGGTTCGTGGGTGTTTAACGTCCCAAAACGACTCAGGCTATGAGGGACGCCGTTGTGAAGGGCTCCGGAAATTTCGACCACCTGGGGTTCTTTAACGGGCACTGACATCGCACAGTACATGGAACTCTAGAATTTCGCCTGCATCGAAATTCGACCACCGCGGCCGGGACCGAATCCGCGCCTTTCGGGCCAGCAGCGGAGCGCCATAACCACTCAGCCACCGCTGCGGCTCTTTCGACTGTGACTTGAAGGGATCATGAACTTTGCATCTCCAGCCTTTAAATGTGTACTAAGCGCCTCAAGTAGGCATGGATAGAAGCATTTAGCCAATGGACTCTTAACGGGGGGGGGGGGGGGGGTGATTGTTCGTAGAGATCTATATGAGGAAGACAATATTGCCATCGCTACCGCAAGACGGCGAAGTTTAAGTCCGTCTCATCATGCCCGTATGAAAATTCACTGTTCCTGTTATATGTGAAAGGATTCGCTGGTGGGTAGGTATGCAGCAGTATTGTAAGCATTGATTCGCATAGAGTAAAATGGAGGCAAACTGTCATTTTACAGTTATTACACAACTGCAGTGTGAGTTTTCAGATGTCGTGCCATCTCGGCAGTCATTGCCGAGATTGTAAAGTTCTTGACTCACACTGCTTGCCATACTTTGCAAAAGCCGCTGTGATAGGCCGGCACGTTGATAAGCTAACACTTGGGATTATGGAAGCTGCCAGCATACAAAGCTTGGATGAACAGTGCGCGAGCATGCATTGGATTTCATTTTCAGAAAAATAATTTTACTTTCTCTCAAGAAATCCTAGACTTTTTAAACATTCTTTAGCACGTTAGTTTTTACTCACTTCTAAGTTTTTTGTGCTTTCCAGTCGATCCTCGCCGGTTTACCGTTTTTTTTTTTTGCCGCATTCTTGTTTCGCTTTTATCATTTTACCGTCATGTCTTCCAGCCGTTTGTAGTCAAGGGTCTGACGGAATCCCGTCTGGTCGGGACGGCACATGATATTTGTAAGTCGCAGCGACCAAAAATTATGATCTAATGATGGTTCTACTTGATCATCGCTGTTTTTATTTTTTGCCATGTTCTTGGTTGGGGTTTTATTATTCTGAGTGTTCATATTGTTACCCGTCATTTCATAGCAGTCTTAGCATTGCCAATTTTTCGCGCTGCAAAAAAATTTTGATTGTGTCATTGTTCAACCTTCAAATATGATCCTTTCCTTCCCTGTGCGTGTCAGTTTTCACGGCGCTGATGCATCCTTGGCTTTTACTTGAACAAATAAAATTGAAGTTTGTTGCGTTATGTGGGACAGGTAGTAAGGCTGGAGTTCTTACCTGATCCCGTAGTTTTGTCCCTTTTCAGAGTTTTACTCTGTTAAGACTTCTTAGGCTTGCGGTCATGACTTTTATTTTGCTACACTGACGGTATTTTTGCAACAGTTTGTTTATTTTTTATTTGTTCCCTGTAGACTTTTGCCTTGGTCATGGGCCCATGTATGCACCTTTTAAATACGGGCTCGCCTTTTTTTCTAAATCATAATCATTATCATCATCAGCCTGACTACGCCGACTGCAGGAAAAAGGCCTCTCCCATGTCTCTTCAATTATCCTTGTCATTTGCCAGCTGCGCCCACCGTATGCCTGTAAACTTCTTAATCTCATCGGCCCGCTTTAACTTTCTGCCGTACCCTGCTACGCTTGCCTTCTCTCGGAATCCACTTCGTCACCCTTAAAGACAGGGGTTGCTTGCCTTCGCTTTACATGCCCTGCCCAAGCCCATTTTTTCCTCTTGATTTCGACTAGGATGTCATTAACCCGCATTTGTTCCCTCACCCACTCTGCCCGCTTTCGGTCTCTTAACGTGACACCTATCATTTTTGTTTCCATGGCTCGCTGCGTTGTCGTTAACTTAAGCTGAACTCTTTTCGTTAGCCTCCACATTTCTGCCCCGTAGGTGAGTAGCGTCAAGATGCAGCTGTTGTATACGTTTATCTCGAGGGATATCAGCAAATTGCCACTCATGATCTGAGAGAACCTGCCATATGTGCTCCAGCCCATTCTTATACTTCTTGTTCTTATTTTGTCGTCCTCCTCGTTTTTTGTGTTCCGTACATGATTGCAATATATTCTGCAAGCGTTGAAACTAGCCAAGTCGCCCAAGAGCAAGTCCAGCTTAAGTATAAATCTATGCGTGAAATCTGTAATATTTTCCACCGACTATGCAATAACTCGTCTCCGCATAGGCTATACAACGTTTCTTTGTTCTCCTATTCGCGCTTGCCTGCAACGCCAGAGCCTCCCGTCTTCCGCTTGCGTTTACTAATTTTCCCGCGCAATGATTCTTGCCTTGAGTATTGACCACTTTGTACGTGAATGAATTATGCGCTGCAATGTATACAAATGGGAGAAACTGAAACCGCTATAAATGTACAAAGCTCATAGAACACCACAGGAAACAAGCGGATATCGTGGGTTTAAATCTCACCTGCAGAATATGGCTGTCTTTCTTCTACTTCTCAGTATTTCGCACCTGAGAGGAAGTCAATAAATAATTATTTCGATTAAATGACTGCGATAATAAAAAAAAACATTCCCCGGCACCTTCCGTTGACTCACAGAATGTAGCCTTCTTTCTAATATATGTCATATTAGGCCTTTAAACTCCCTAAGCTTGTCTGCTCAAAACATACTGCGGGAAGCCGTTCTGGCAGTCCTAATGCTAAATTTAGCATAGGAGGGTTCATACACAGCTGCTGGTGCTGCTGCTGCTGCCCACGTTTAGACATTTTCCACGTGATCAAAAGTTTGTCTGCACTTCAGAGAAACATATTTGGAAGTAAAGGGCTAGACAGCCACTGCCGCAGCATAGTTGGTAGATCATCGTTCGAATCTCGTGGGCTGAGATCCCACCGGCGGCACATGATTGTCTTTTGCTCTCCTTTCTTCTGAATCATTTCGCATCTAAAAATATTTCCCGTATGGTTAACTCTGACGTTCTAAGGTCGTAAAAAAACATTCGCCTATGCCTGCCGTGCAATAAAAAACGAAGTTTGTTTCTAATACCTTAACAATCATCACAATTCTCTTCTTCTTGTCTGCTTATAGTAAAACAGCCAATTGACATAAATAAACTAAAATAATTTGTTTCCTATTTTACAAAAGGAAAATCATCATTCAACAATGCGAAAGTGATACAGCTCAGTGGAGATGTTAGCGTTGGTATCTTTTAAAGGCAGAGTCAAATTATGCCGCTAATCTCGGTTTATAATGTTTTGTACCATGCAGGACAAACACTTGGTATCCGCAACGCGCTAATGGCCAACAGTGCGCACCGACGGTAAGTAATGAAAGTTGGTTCTTCATTACTATTAAGACAGATCGGCCCAAAACACGCTTCTCTAAAGGATTTTATATACCCAGGCCTAGCGCCAAACGCAGAGTGCTAGTGTTCGCAAAGTCCTTGAAGAATGTTTGCGCAGATGCTCTGTCCGCCGAAAATACTTCCTCGTGGCTGCTGTCCCGGCTGTAGGCCTGGTCGTGCTGCTGCGCAGTTCACTGGTCCTCGTCTACTGGCTCCCCGTATTCGGAAGGGTTCCCTGGCCCGAGGTAGCGATGACCTGGGAGGAGTATTCCTAACACATATTACAAGAGACACACCATAGCTGTAGCGACAACAATAGCACGTACACTAGTGGAGCCAGCACTTCCAAAGTCCCCCATATCACGCATCTACTTCATTGGCTAACCTAACCTGGGCATCATGTCGTACGTGGTGTAGCAGTGAAATGCGAAGCAAATAACGCATCTACTCCCTTTGCTAACTTAACCTAACCTAAGCACCACGTCGTAGGTGGTGTAGCAGTGAAATGTCTAGCCTAACCTAACCTAAGCACCGTGTCGTAGGCGGCGTAGCAGTGAAATGTGAACCAGCAGCAGCACCAACGCCACCAGCACCAGCAGCCCAAATCCGCTCCAGTATAAAGCTATTAACCCTGTCCCGCCAGTGCTACACTTGCCTTCTGTTGGAATCTAGTACCAACAATTTGCGCCAAACGCAATTTTTCATCGCACCCTGCGCAGCCATCGGCCCATTCAACTTGAAGAATGAAAATTGGTTTTTGAGGAAAGGAAATTGCGCAGTAAGTGTGGCGCAGCGGATAAAATTTTGTTTTGTTGCTGTGCACGAGTGCGAAAGATACTCTTTATAATCCTCTTTTATTCGCCGTGCACTTTCGGGCACAAGCTAAACGCTACAGTTTTAAGCTCAGCTCTATAAAGAAGCCTCGAGTGCTGTGGGAAGGGAAATAGAAATTTCAGCAGCATAGATTAAGCATATAAAAGTTCTAAAGGGGAATATAATTGGCTCTTTAGACCAGCTTTAGTTAGTTAAAATTTTCAATACATTTACACCGTAATTCTAACCTAGACTGCTGTGTCGGAGAAAAACACCAAACATACCATGTTTCTTGTTCCTACTATCTAGCTTGATTTGTGTAATTCCGAAGCCTTAATACAAGACGCACCTGCATATCCTGAAATAAGAAGTCTGGCTATTCGATGAAGATTCTCATTATTGTGAGCTAAAGGCACCATTCTTTGCTCTATACGTAATCTGCCGGATGCTGATTATCGTTATCGCTAGGAAGGGATCAGGTATATTTTGCTGTAGAGCAAGGCAATGTTCAAGGCGTTTCACTAACCGGTCGGCCCAAATGCTCTCATCACGTTCAGATTGGGTTTTAATAAATTTCAATATTTCGTAATGTAGTCACAGTAAATTGTGCTCGCGGCAAACCGAGTATATCGCGAGCTCTTGTTTATATTCCTCCGGTGGCATGCTAGTTTTTGATTGCCATAACAACATGATATATTTCATAACAGCCTTCAAAATAAAATATTCTATTTTCAGGATTGCTCTGAGTTGTTCACATATATCGTGCTGTTGCAGTTAGATAGCCACTGCAGTGTAAATTGCCAAGAAGTTGTGTTCTGGACGAAATGTCTTCTCATTTCTCAGTATACTGAATTGAATATGGCGACGCGGTTTCCTCTCCCCATCCTAGGAGTGTACCATGCCTGGAAAGGATGGCGAGTGCGGTAGCGGTTGCACATGTATCACCAACCCACTTACCCCAAACGACACGGTAAAGAGAATTTGCAAGAGTACCGGTGATGGCACGTCAGCTTCTGAGTAGCCTTCGCCAGGTACTGCCAGTGGTCCACCCGAGGGTTACCAGCTGCCCGGCGCACCCGGGCAATTGCCACCAGGAGCGATGGCTCCTGCTGCTGGACCCGCTCAGTCGCACCAGCCTGGTTTTGGACGCGGCATGCCAGAACAGTCTTATGGGGCGGTTGGTGGCTATGGCTCTTCTTATGGACAGTGGGCAGGGCGTGGAGGACAGTATGGACAAATGGGAGGAGTGGGATCACAGGTAGCCGGAGCGCTGGGAGCTCTGACAACTGGAATAATGGGAGGACTTGGAGGGGGCGGAATGGTAATCGGAGGCTTCGGAGCGGGAGGAATGGGAGGATTCGGAGGGGGGTCAATGGGAATTAGAGGAGGATTCGGTGGAGGAGGATTCGGTGGAGGTATGGCATACGACCCAGGAATGGGAATTCAGGGAATGGGAGGGGGAGGTATGGGATACGCGACAGGAATGGGACAAGGGTCACCGGGAGGTTGAGGTGTGGAATATGCAACAAGTAATGCGCCGACACAATCTCAACAGTCTCCAGTTCCACCGCAAGCACCACCTGCTGCAGGGCAACCGCTACCTGCACCTTCGGAAGGATCGTCGTCTCAAAACTTACCCAAGGAGACTTCATCCCCGAAACCTGGAAGCACTTCAGCGAAACCTGCGAGTGTTGCGCCGCCACCACCAACGTCTAAAACGTCTAGTGGGTCTTCCAGCCGTCCAACCTCACCCCAAAGACCTAATTCCCGGCCACCACCACCGCCACCCTTGTCCTCGCGACCTTTGGCCGGCAGCAGGCCTCATTTGCCCCCGCGAACACATTCATCGACCGGCGGCCGACCTTCAGCGCTCCCGCGACCAGGTTCTGCGGTTGGCAGCAGGTTTACAGTGCACTCGCGACCAGGCCATCGTGCAGGACCTATTAGGTGGCCAAATAGAGGTTGAACGGTCTATGGGAGTCATTCGTCAGAAAATAAATTTGTCATGCAAAATTAAAAACATGATTTCACGAAAGCTTTCTTTCTTCATCATGGCCTCAAAGCAGTACGGCTAAAAAATTACGCCGAGGAGTGCGATTAGAATTTTACTGGCTGTTGAACTACTAGAAACCTAAGCCATCGCGGACGGAACACGGAATACAGAGAGGCGGCTGCGCTTGGCCTCGATTTACTGCTGAGGCAGGTATAGGAACATACATCTAGTTCTGGTTTCAACCGCTGCAGCGAACCAGGTCAGCACACTAATCATTCTTGCAAACACACCATTCACGTTGTATTTTTAATACTTGGAATGATTTGTCAAAATGAGCTTAAGTTTACAATAGGGCTCCACCCTTTTCACTTAATCTTACCCAACGAAACACTTTTTTTCTCTGTTGCAGTCTGGATGGTCAAAGCAGGGGCCCATGCCAGCGCGCGCACTCGCGGCAGTTGTGACCGCTGGTAGATGAGAGCGCGTCAGCGTCGCGGCTTTTTCAGTTTAGTGAGTAGTTCACCGTGCAAGACCTATTGTTCGTTCCACGTTTTCGACATGAAATACATCGTGAGAGTGCCTGCAGCTCCACCACGGCTTGAAGGCGATTCACTCCTCATATGCTGCAGTATAGCACCCGGACACCGGAACCAAAAACTTGTGCCAAGTTCTTCCGATTCACACCTGATGAAAGGTGAGCCAGCATTGAGATCGGCTCGTGTCGTTTATGGTTTGTGTGGGTTTAACACCCCAAAGCTACTCAGGCTGTGACGGACGCCGTAGTGAAGGGCTCCGGAAATTCCGACCATCTGGGGTCCTTTAACGTGCACTGATTTTGCACAGCACACGGGCCTCTAAAGTTTCGTCTCAATCGAAATTCCACCGCTCTGGCCGGGATCGAACCCGCATCTTTCAGGCCAGCAGCGGAGCGCCATAACCGCTGAGCCGCCTCGGCGGCCAAGGCTCGTGTTGTGTGCTGCGAATATTATTACAAATATCACAAAAGCACATAAGCGTTCATTTACGTGAAGCGGTTTGCTTTACCTGAGCGTAAGGAATTTTTTTGCGCATTATTTTCACCAAACGCTCTGGGATGCAAAAGTGAATATAAGCATGCTCATGCTACAGGCAGACGTATATGTGCCCCAAAGAATGTATTTTTCGCGGAAGCCTAAATTCTGCTGCAAATGACGCAACACTTGCGGTCGTACTCGTATTTGGAGTTACACTGCGTTTTTGCCGTTATGCTCCACTTATGCTTTTCATGTGCCTATCTGTTTGTCGCTTTAGGAAAGGATATGACATTTGGCTTATGTATGATTAAGTTAAATTTTCTCCTTATTTTTCTTATCAAAAGCATATTATTTCGATGCGCGATTCAAAATGTTTCTGCATGCAAAATTTCTTTCGGCAGGACGCTAGAGCTTTGATGTTTCAGTGCGGGATCTGGACAGCGCGACGGCCGTCAGGACGAAGTGACGGCATTATTTTGGCGAGCGTTCCGCATTGTCAAACGGCGGTGATGACAGGCAGGCAGAAATAAGGTAGACAAACTTGAAAAGGTCTCTGCATAGCAGATTTTGTCGCCCACAATGGCAGTAAAACAATTAGTCGGTGGCGACAGCGATGTTCCGCTTGAGAGACAGTCCAGGCGGCTGTCAGACGCTTTCCATTTTAACGTTACCCAAGAGTATACGATAAGCGTCGAGGGTGGTAGCGAACAAACTGAACATTGCAGAGCTGCGGAGCCGTCACCTCCATTCGTGGTTGACACTAAAGTCATGTCTAGCACACAACAAAAAGAAAATAAATAGTACTATCTCGCGGCCACCAGAAAATGAGATCATAAGCTGGTGGTGATGGAGGAGGCGCAGTGCACATGTAGGATCTGATGAATATATTGGCAATATTCACTTGCCTATGTGATAGCGGACAAGCCACAATTCCAAGTCCCGTCATATGCAAACCTTAATGGAGTATTCCAATCCGTCATCCGAAGCAGCTCTCATATTCCGCGGAGAAGGAAAGAATCCATCATGTCCCAATTTCAACTCAGGATTTGAATCCACATCGTCATTGAGAAAAGAAGCTCTTCGTTTGCACGGAGTAAAAAAAGTTCCTTCGGATCGCCGACTGGTGTGCGCCATAAAACCAATTTGGCAACTTTCATTTTCTTTTTAGTCGTTTCATTGCCGCAGGTGTGACACGTGGCTGAAATACGCCATAGTGAGGATCTGGCGGGGAATACGAGATGAGAGCTAAAGGCCAATCACTTTTGCTCCAACCATTTCAAAGGTGACGACCACTCGGGCCATATGAAGATAAAGCTGCATTTGGTCGCGCTTGACGAATGTAACGGTCAGCCACGCAGGTGTCTAGATATCATGCACATGTGGATAATCTATGCGAATGTCTGTAGAGCTCCTCATGCGTATTTAGCCGCCGCGGTGGCTGAGTGGTTATGGCGCTGGACTGCTGACCCGAAAGACGCGGGTTTGGTACCGCCCGTGGAGGTCGAATTTCGATGAGGGCGAAATGCTCGAGGTCCGTGTACTCTGCGATGTCAGTGCACGTTAAAAAAGGCCAGATGGTGCAAATTTCCGGATTCCTTCACTACGGCGTCCCTCATAGCCTGAGTCGCTTTGGAACGTTAAACCCCCATAAACCATAAATCATAAACCTCATGTGCATTTTTCTCGCTGATGATTTCAGGATACCTTCTGGCCTTCCATACTTGCTACTAAATGCCCCATGAGCACACTGATTTGTGCGACTTTGTTTCAGAGCCTACAAGCAATATCGATACGTTTCACTCTGGTCAGATTGCCAGTGTGCTGACGCAATCCCAGAGAGGTCCCTCATTTTAAAGATCGCGTGAAGGGTCCCGTACAGCAGAAAATCTGGCTGCGTCATCGTAGATATGTGAGTGAAAAATAGCCGCAGAAGCAACCTACGTGGGGCACCTAGGCCACATGACTTTGTGGCGTCGTCACAACATGCCCATTAGAATGTGAACAAAACTAACCACCGTGGCTGGTGGCACTTTGCTCGGGAACAGCAACCTGGGTTGCTCAGGCCCCGCCGGTGGCAGCCCCTGCAGTCGTAAGGCACTGGCGCATGAGTTAACCGTTGTACCGCTGCGCCATGGGTAGTAAAAGGCACTCCCAATGATTATTGTTATCATCATCATCATGAACCCTGTTACACCCACAGTAGGGTGGCTAGACTGGGGAGGTGTGAAGACCGCGGCGCTTTCCCTCGGGCGCGCGTGACCCCTCTGCGCACCGATACCGCCAGGGGAAATGTGGCGCTGCTACTAGCGGCGCGGTAAGCTTCGCCTGGTCAGCCTGGCTCAACCTCTCAGCTGCGTCGGTCTTGCGCACATCGTAGCAGTTGTCAGTGCAGCGTTTTCTCATGCGAGATGCCTCCACCAGCAAGAAAGAAGACCGAGCGTTGGTGCTTTGTGCCTGGGTGTGACACGGGATACAGGAAAACGTCAGAAAAAATCTCTTTGTTCCGTGCCCCTTCCTGCCAAGAAATGTTGGCCAAGTGGTCTCGAGCGATCCCACGGGCCGACAAGGTGTTGGAGGAGAATTCTGCAGTTTGCGAAAGACACTTCGACTCACGGTACGTAGCCAACATTTTTAGCTGGGCTTGTGGGTGAGACTTATTGGTATGTGGAAAGCGTCTAGAATAAACAGAAGTGTGACACGTGTTATCGGCGTGCTGTGTGACGGTACATAACGCATTGCACGACATTCTCGCAGCATGCCCATCCTGCTCTTTCACGCTAGCTCAAACTGATCACCATGGTCTGTTCTTTCTGTTGCCTCTAGGTTTATCGTTCGTGACTTCAAGCACATTATTAATGGAGCTGAGGTCTTGATACCGCGCTCCATTCCTGCCCTTTCAGAAGACGCAGTACCTACTGTATTTCCTAACCTACCGAAATACATTAGCAGAATGCTGCCGAAAGAAAGAAAAAGAAGAAATGCCTCACAAGCTCCTATACCTTCAAAAAGAAGCGGCGCTTGCCTTGACACGACGGAGGAATGCCCCCCGGCAGACGTGGAGGGTGTAGATACACAGCGGGGTGGAATGTCCGAGCCGTTCGCCGAGGAACTATTCATTTTCAATCTGAAACGACCTTCGGAACTGTGGTCACTGCAGAAGCTTAAGCAGAACAACATTGCCTGCTACCAGACTGCAGAATTTGCAAAGGGCGAAACACCGCCTGTTGTGTTTACCAAAATGGTAGTGTTCTGCATTGGAGAAGGACATGTCAAGTGCAGCATCTTCTTGGCTGGGCAATTTCATAAGGAATGCGATGTGCGGTGTAAAGAACAAGCAGAAGGTGAATTGTCGTACGCAAACAGCCTCACCGTGTGCAGTGGAATTGGCCATAAAAAGGAGTTCGAGAAGCTAAATATGAACAACATTGGAAGATTATCCGGACATTGCCTGTTCTCATCAGCATGTAACGGATCAGTACCACAACGTATGTTGTTCTGGACTTGAAGGACTGCATACAGCTTATAGAAATTTGTGTACAGTAATGTCTTAACATTGACGACCAGACTGATACATTTTAAATGTCTTTTTTTCATTTCAGGTACATCTGCACAGTTACCTAACCGCTGCTTGTCATGCAAAAAGAGCAGAAGCAGTATGAAAGCTCGCTTGCTACGCTGCAAAAAGAAGGCTCGACTCCAGCTTTCAAATGTTGCTGCAAAACGGCTAAAGTATGCCATGCGTACCCTGCAACGAAGGAATAATAAGTTGAACTCTCTGCAAGATGCCCTCAAAAAGATGCAAGAAAAAAACATGGCAATCAAAGCAACCTTTTTTGAGGAAAAGGTTACCCTGAATACTCTTTTTCTTTATTTGAAAAGCATTTACTTTTGTAACTCTGTATATGTTTTCCAGCTTAAAGAGCTTCCCAAAAAACAGCAACCCGCTGTGCGTGCGTGTTTTGAAGTATCAAGAAGGAAGTCCAACCATGGGTACCGTTACAACAAGGAATGGCTGCTGGAATGTATCCTCCTAAGGATGAAAAGTCCACGACTGTATGATCACCTGAGGTCTCATAAAATCTTGGTGCTGCCTAGCCGAGTCTGTCTGCAAAGATACATGAAGGTATTTAAATGTGCCTTTTTTTACATGAACAAAAAGTAACTGCTCTTTCTATTTACAGGGCTTCAAAGCATCGTATGGCTTTAGCACCAAGCTTCTTGGGTGTGTAAAAAAAAAACAGAAGAGCTTGATGGAATTAGGCGCCATGGGGGCTTGCTCATAGATGAGATGAAACTTTCTGCTCACTTGGACATGACAACCTCAACTCATATAGAAGGCTTTGTTGACCTAGGTCAATTCAGTGACCACAGGGACAAATATACGAAAGCTGACTATGGGCTTGTCATTATGTTTCAGCCTTTAGTAGGCAGCTGGACCCCAATAATAGGTAAGAATGTTTGTACAAAATATGTTTATTGATTTCAAACTATAATCACGTGCTTATATGATGTGCTTCATTTCTCTATAGGTGTATTTGCTTCAAGTGGAAACGTCAAGTCTCAGATGCTTTCAAAAATTGTGTTAGAGGCAACGGTGCTTTGTGAACAAGCTGGTCTTCTAGTTCACTATGTCTGCACAAACGGCGCAACATGGAATCGCTCTATGTGGCACAACCTTGGTGTGTACGGCAATGGGAAGAATGTAAAGTGCAAAGTAACGCACCCCTTGATGAAGACAGGTTCCTACACTTTATTTCAGATTTCCCGCACCTTGCAAAATGTGTGCGAAACACATTGCTTAAGCAAGGACTCAACACACATCTTGGCCGAGTAAGCTTGCTACATGCTGGTCTATTTTTTATATATATGCCTTGTTTGATTTGCTTTTTTATCGCAAGTAAAATGCGATTTTATACTTCATTACTTATATTACAGGCCCACTGGGAGCATGTTTCCACCATGTGGAAGCTAGACAATAACAGTATGACACTGAAGGTTGCACCAAAGCTTACTCGCAGTCACATTTATCCAAATGGCTTTGACAAGATGCGAGTAGACTTGGCTTTCCATATTTTTAGTAGAGAAGCCGAACATGCCATTTCCTTTTACAAGGAGGATATAGAAAGGATTTATCCAAATGCAGAGCCAACAAGAGCTTTTGTTGATCTGATGGCGAGGCTTATTGAATCTATGACATCGAGGTTCCCTGCAGAAGCCATGAGGTAATTTTGGTGTGGGGTTTTTCTCTCACAATGCTGCATGATTTTGTTTTTGGTATTTCAGACCGGGCAATAGGAAAGAGGCCACCCTTGATGAAGCGCTTCGGTTTCTTGATGAATGGGAGGCTCACGCCAAAGGGCACGGCTTTCTTAGTAAGAGTACTTCTGAGGGGCTGAGGGTGTCTATACATTCTACAAAGCACCTTCTAAAGTACCTTTCAGAAAAGGTCGGCTTCAAGTATATAATGACATCAAGACTGAGCCAAGACCGCTTGGAACAATGCTTCGGCGTTGTCAGGCAAACGAGTGGGGCAAATGATCATCCTACCCCAGCTCAGTTCATTCTGATCATAAGGTATGTAATTTTTACTTCGGTTTTACAGACTGTCAGCATGCTTATATATGTAACAACTGTTCCATGTGCACATCCAGGTGTCTAAGCTTCTACAGTCTGGCAAGGAGCCCTAAGGACGGCAATGTGTCGCCGGATGTCCTCGAGTCATTGCTGTCTGTCGAGGAGGTGCTGGCTGAAAAGGAAAGCCTGGCAGAAGACAGCGTAAAGGCTTTGCCAATTGATGCCATGGAAGTGGCCGCAGACCACCACAGCTATGCTGAGCGGCACAGCGATGCGCGGCTGATCTATTACATTTCAGGCTATGTTGCTAGAAAGCGAGTTCTGACAACCCATTGTGAAGCCTGCAGAGCAGCATGTCTCTGTGATAAAGACAACATTGCAAAAGAACTTCCAGCCGAGGCAACCAATGAGTGGAACCTTGGGGGCCTTTTATATCCCTCAGTGTCGTTTTATAATCTTATCAAGGTCCTTGAAGACAAACTTACATATGCGTTCTGCCGAACGCGCTTGCATGCCGAAGCTGCGGCAGAGATTTTACAGTCTATTAGTGGTGTGCCAAAAATTGGTTGCTCTCACCATTCTGTTGCGCTGACAGCATCAGTAGTACGTTTTTATTGCCTCACAAGGATGCACTTTTTGCTCAAGGGCATAAATCAGGAGGGTAGTGAAGGGAAGCGTAAAACACTGAAACCTTGTGTATTGTAGATTCTTTCTGCAAAAGTTTCCCCCCTCCTTTGTAAATAAATGTTTTCATGACCAGATATGTGTTGCTTCATTGTCTACAATCGTCGGAGATTGCTTACGTGAGCGTCAAGCTGGCATACATGCTACAGGTTCACAATCGGGGACAACTGGTTATCCGCGTTGGGGCGCCTTCAGCCAACGCGACTGCAGTTTCGAGGTCCTACGGCACGCATTACAACCTGCTCTTCTCGCCGTAGTGGCTGCGTTTCGATGGCGGCGCAACGCAGAGAGTCAGTGCACGTTAAAGAAACCCAAGTGGTTGAAATTATTCTGAAACCTTCCACTACGGCGTCCCTCGGATCCTGGGCAGCGTCTCGAAATGTGCACGCAAAAAACGCGCTTCAGTACAGCTATGCAATGCAAACTGGGCTTGTGAAGCAGCATATTCCACGGGAATAATGATGCGAGTTGACGAAACCTTATTTTATGGTAAAGATTCATTCTTTGACACTCACAAAAAACGCGCGGTAAGCGAAACAAGCCCATTTTCGCCTCGGTGCTAGAAATTTAGCCTACGCGATGCGCTCATTTCGGCTGCTCACCTTACCGCGCCTCTGCCGTCAGCGCCGCCACACGGCATCGGTGCGCGGCGGGGCCAAGCTTCTCCGGCCGGTTTTCACACCTTCCCAGTCTAGCCACCCTACCCACAGCAAGGCAAAGGCCTCTCATTCAAGATACAGACACCGGAGCGACAGATGATAGAAGGGCATCATCGACTCAAGGCACAAAAAGATAAGATTCCGCTTATTATCGTTCGCTTTGTGTACCAAGCCACGCGGGACATGTGGCTGGCGAAAAAGCGCGCGCTGCAAATAGAAAAAAATCTACATAAATGAGAACCTGACAAGAGCTCAAAAAATGCTGCTTTCAGAGTGCAAGAAGTTTGCGAAAGTTCGAGGATTCAAATTTGTCTGGGTGAGCAACGCGAAAATTCTTGTCCGAAAAAGTGAAGGTGCATCGATCATTAGTATCAACTCTGATAGGGATCTCGAGAACCTAACGTAATAGTTTCTTTTGAGCCATTTCGCTAGTGGAACGGTAATGTTGAAACTGCAAAAACCGATGCAGATTTGAACCATGAACTAGGTTTGCTGCATGTCAATATCAGAAGTTTGAATAAATACTGGGATGAATTAGGATTGATTTTAAAGACTGTCGCAGTTCCATTTGTTGTTCTTATTCTCACTGAGGTTAGTATAGATGTGTCGAAAAAATGTGCATTTGAACTTGCTGGATACACTCACTACACATTGTGCCGTGAAAATCGTAAAGGAGGCGGTGTTATGCTATTCATAAAAAATGAGTCGATGACTAATAGAAATTTACGTCAGCTTTATTCACGCATAGGCGGTCACTCTTTCTATTTCAAAAGGAAATACAGATTACACATTATGTGCAATATACAGGCCACTAAATCAGAATGCCAGTGCATTTTTAGATGAGCTGTATACTTTTTTTCATAAATACATGAATGAGAAACACTTTATCATTGCAGGGGATCTAAACATAGACATTTTGAAAGAAACAAAAGGTATCAAAGCTGATTACCTCAATTTGCTTGCAGAATTTGAACTTGTGAACGTAATTAATGGATATACAAGAGAGGAATACATAGGTGCTAATATTACCAAGTCATGCATTGATCACATAATTATTCGTTTGCAAAACCAGCAATATGTTTCGGGAGTTATAAAGCAAAAACTAGCTGATCATTACTTTGTAACGCTTACAATTATGTCTGATGATCATATAACTGATGGAGGTACTATTACAGGTTCTGTTATAGATAACAGAAAAGTAGACAATTTAATTCGTAATGTTCACTGGTGTTCCTTTTTAGATTTAGATCACATCAGCTTATATAGCAAAACTATTGAAATGTTTCGCAACGTCTATGCGCAGTCAACTAAATCTGTTAACATCAAAATAAGGAGACCAGATAAGAAGTGGATAACTCATGATATAGCGGAATTGTGCTGCGCGAAAGACAAAGCGTGGCATAAATGTAGGAACCAACCTGAAGACAAAGATTTAAGAGATGAATATCGCGCATTTCGGAACCAGGTAACGGCGAAAATGCGACTGGCGAAAAGCTCTTTTTATTCACGACAGTTTTCACTGAACAAACATGACGGAAAGAAAACATGGCAAATTGCCAATGAACTGATGGCTAGACACAAAAAGACTTCCGTTGATGAAGCAGTAAAGAAGAATTTCCCAAAAGAGAACGGAAAGTGCTCTGCGATAAATTTAACGACGTATTTATAAACACAACAAAAAGTTGCGAAATATAGCAGTCAGTAGGCCTGTACCACATTGACCGAAACGGGCATGTGTGCATACCGCATATCTGCCATTGATAATAGTTGACGAGCTAGGAGCATTTTATGCAGAATGAAGCAGTTCAAGCAACCGGGATATGATGGCATCCGTCTAAGAGATCTTTACAGAAATTTTGACGTTTTGAAAGAAGTGCTCATGAACATACATAATGGTGCATTCGAAACTGGTGATATACCTCAAGAACTTAAAATACCTGTTGTCATCCCGATCTACGAACACGAGAAGAAAGGTGATTGTACGAATTATAGGCCGATCGCAATACTTTCATCAATAGCACGTATTATGGAAAAGTATGTTGCATTTGTTATGTAATCATTCTGTGAAAAATGCTCTTTGAACAATGCTGCGCAATTTGGGTTCACAAGGAATAGAAGTACGACTACACTTTTTTAAGAATTTTCTGATTATGTTTACAGTGCACTAGAAAACAATCGCATTGTGTTATCCTTATTTTTGGACTCAAGTAAGGTATTTAACACGATAGACCATATGCTGCTACTCGAAAAATTAAGCTCACTTGGTTTTCGGGGTCACTTTAAAAAGTTTTTTGTCAATTATTTTACAGATAGATTGCAGTGTGTGATGCTTGATAATACGCGCGGATATTTAAAAAATGTTAAATTCGGTGTACCTCAAGGAAGTACACTTGGCCCACTGCTTTTTAACGTATATTTTTAACGTATTTTAACGTATATCTGATTTGGGTTTATTACAGCTTAAGTCAAACATTTTTCAATACGCTGACGATACAGCGCTAGCACTCGAAGCTACTGATTATCGTACAGGTGTGGAATCATTTCAAACAGATATAAGTGGAGTGCTTGACTGGTTCTCAGAAAATTGGATTTTTTTAAACGTTAACAAAACAAAACTGATATGCTTTAAAAAACCCCATAAAATTGTTATTTTAAACCAACCACTATATCTTCACGCATCCCATTGTTACCAGTGTAATTGCAAAGCTATGCAAATGGAGAGAACAGTTCTCTATCTCGGTCTCCACTTTGACCAACACCTCACATGGAGCGACCACATCGTCTACCTCTCTAGAAAGATAAGAGCCATTGCGGCTATGATGTATCACCTTCGTGGCAAATCTCCGCTTCATCTTAGACGATTGGTCTATACAGCAATAGTAGAACCTGTTTTAAAGTACGGCATTACTGTTTATGGTAACTGCTCCGAATACAAGAAAAAAGCATTAAATGTTATCCTAAAAAGAGTAGTGAACACTATATCTTACGCCACAAGACTACACTCGGTTGACATGAGAGGGAAATACGATGAATTAGGCATCCTTCAGATTCGTGAACTCTTCCACTTTGTTGTGTTAACGCGGTATTATTATTCAAATGAATATAAGACTCCCGTAAAAAAAGATGTCACCTTGAGAAAAACGGAACGTTTTGTTAAGCCACGGGTTTGTACAAACTATGGTAAAAAGATGCGCAATTATTATGTACCAGCTGTATTTAATAAAATCCCCGATGATCTATGTATTGCTAATAACAAACGTAGAATGATGAAGGACATAAGAAATTGGTGTGCAAATGTATTGCCTTGTGTCTAGCTTGAGTTGTTTCATAGGTGCTATTTTGTGTTCAGACTTTTTTCTCTGTGTTAGCATGACTGTTTAGAAAAGAAATGTATGCATACAGAGTTACTTCTCCAGCTGCTTCCTGATCAGCCAACAAGCAAAATATGCTTAGGCAGATCAGAATATATGAATATGTACGCATACAGACGAATCAAAAATATAAAACAAAAAGAGGAAAACAAGATACAACTCCATTTATGTCCATATTTCACAACGTCAGCAAACTCAACACTCGTGCAGATTGTGACACGTTCACGTTCACTGCAAAACGTGTCTTTCTGTACTTAGTGTCCATAGCGGTCTGGAGGTCGTCTATTCCTTGATGGCTGTACCCTACTCTGAGGTCCCGATGCTTCTGAGAAACCACTGGCGGCAGGCGAAGTTTCTTCCGGCTCACAGCCGGTCACTGGTGACATAGGCGGCTGCTTCGCAGCAGCCACAGCTGAAGTTCCGGTTGGCGCTTCTGAAACGGGTCTCTCCAAGGTAGGCGGTGAGCTGCTTTCCCTAGCGGTGTCATTTGTATCACTCCTTTCCCCCCACCCACAGATAGATGCAGAAGCTCGTGGCATCCTTGACAACTTTGAAGCGTTCCACGTTTTTCCATCATCAAGTTGGAAGGACGATTGCCCCTGTTTTCTTATCACTTTTGTTGGACGGCTAAAAGCCAGGTCACCTTTAAAAGCAGTTTGTCTGCGTACTCGTACAAGGTCACCAACATTCACTTTAGTTTCCCTTGCGGCCCTGCGAGCGTCTGTGTATAGTTTACTGGATTGCTGCTTTTGCTTCACCCGCTCGCGTAGGCGGTGGAGCTCTGAAGTAGGGTCGGTTGCAAATATTGCTGACGGATACCCAACGACATCGAGCCGAGTCCTTGGTAGACGTCCATGCAGGAGAAGTGCTGGAGCAACTGCAGTTGTGGCATGCGGCGTACAACGGTAAATGCCCAAGTATTCTGTTACCGTTTGGCGTAAGGGACGCTGCTCGAGTGTAGCCACTTGAACAAAGCTTTTAAAAACTCTGTTGAACCATTCTACCTGTCCGTTTGCTTGCGGGTAGTATACAGACGAATGCCGCAAGCGGATGCCGCGATCCTGCAGAAAAACTTGGAACTCTCGAGATGAAAACTGTGGCCCGTTATCGCAAACAATTTCCTCTGGGTAACCTTCACGTGCGAATACTGACACCAAGAAGCCTGTTACTGTGCGTGTTGTGACTTGGTTGCAAAAGTATACTTCGGGCCACTTAGAAAAGTAGTCGACCAGCGTGATCGCATATCGACAATCGTGTGGTGCTCTCTCAAATGGGCCAACAATGTCCATGCCAAGCTTTAGCCACGGTTCCTTTGGTAAGGGGACCGGGTTCAATGGTGCAGCCATAACCTTCGTGCTCTTGTCCGCTGCCTGGCATATACTACACGTTTGAATAGCTAGCTCGACTTGCCTGTCCATGGCTGGCCACCAAAATTTTTCTCGCAGACGTGCTTTCGTTCGTACAATTCCAGGGTGAGCCTCATGAGCAGCGGTAATTATCCGCGCTGTAAGTGAGGCGGGAACCACAAGGCGTTCGCCACGCAAAATCAAATTGTCCACCACTGACAGTTCATCGCGAAGTTTGAGGAAAGGTTGAAGCTCACCCGGCAGAGATTTTTGCGCAGGCCAGGACGATTCAATGTAGGCCTTGATTCGTTGCAGTGTGCTGTCTTCCGACTGGGCCTGTTCAAATTCTTCCCGGGTAATGCAAGAAGATATAAGGGCAACTGATACAGTTTCGTCTGGTAAAGTCTCTTCTTCCTGAGGAGGTGACGCAGGGAGGCGAGAGAGCGCATCTGCTACTCGATTTTGCGTACCCTTCCAGTACTTTACTGTATAGTTGTACTGCAGTAAGCGCTCCGCCCACCGTGCTATTCGCAAAGGACGCCTTCATGGCCCTTGAGTAGACAGCAATGCGACCAAAGCTTGATGGTCAGTAAGCAACGTGAAATGGCGTCCCCACAAGTAAACATGCCCCTTCTCGCACGCCCAAACACACGCAAGCGCTTCGCGTTCTCCTACTGAATATCTCCTCTCTGCAGATGAAAGCGCTCAAGAAGCAAAGGCGACAGTGTGTAGTTTCTCTCCCTCCACCTGTTGGAGAACCGCTCCAATCCCACAGTCTGAAGCGTCAGTGGAAACAACAACTGGAAGAGATGCATCGAACATCCGCAGGACTATGTTGGACGCAAGTTCCTCTTTGGTCTTTCGAAAACTGGAGTCTACCTCGCCAGACCAAACAAATGGTTGCCCCTTTCGAAGCAGAACGCGCATCGGTTCAACCATATCGACAAAGTTGGGAACGAACCTAGAGTAGTATTCGGCCAGTCCCAGGAACGATCGAAGGCTGGCTGTATTGGTGGGTGCCGGTGTATCCTTGATGGAAGCAACCTTTTCCTCCAGGGGAACAATACCACTTGCTGTGATCCTGTGACCCAAAAATGAAAGTTCCTGCGTATCGAAGATACATTTGCTGTCCAGTTTGAGTCCTGCCTCTTTAATGCGTTGAAGTACTCCTGCAAGGTTATCTATGTGCTCCTGCCGGCCCCGCCCGAAGACTATAATGTCATCTATATAGAAGAGCACGCCCTTACATCCTTGCAGGACTTTGGACATCATACTCTGAAATGCAGAAGGCGCGGAAGCCAGTCCGAAGCACACTCATTTAAAACGAAAGAGGCCTTCGTGAGTTATAAATGCGGTCAAATAGCGACTCGCAGGGTGAAGCATGACCTGGTGGTAAGCTGATGCGAGGTCTAGCTTAGAAAAATTTGTAGCCCCCACTAAACTATGCAATAGCTCTTCTGTATGAGGAAGGGGAAAGCTGTCTATTACGACAGCTTTAATTGCTTGTCGAAGGTCTACACAGAGGCGAATACCTCCCTCTTTCTTCTTAACGACCACAATGGGTGACACCCATTCAGATGCCTCCACCCTCTCTATCACGTCCAGATTTTCCAACCGATGGAGCTCTTCCGAGACCAATGGTCGTAGCGAGAGCGGAAGGCGCCGAAGTTTAGATTGCACTGGCTGCACCGTGGATCGCGTTTTGACGTGATGCACAAAACCTTTCGCGAGGCCAAGGCCTGGATCGAAAAGAGATCCAAACTCGCCAACTAATTCCTTTGGGAGGTTAATATCCTGCACGGCTTTCGTCGGGTCAGGGCGCTGTTCCCTTCGAGAATTAGAAGTTAGCGTCGTTTCAAGGCATTGCAGAGATGACCCATCAATCTGTAGACCGAGGGCCTTGATGGCATCGATGCCCAAGAGTGAGGTTGCTCGTTCTACGACGTAGAAAAAAAGGCTTGTTGTGCTAGCTTTGTACGTAATGTCTGCGAAGAAACAGCCACGAACAGGAATTGGCTGTTTTGAATAGTCCAGTAACCGAACAGTCGGGGCCAAAAGTACTTTGCCTTCAAAATACTGCTTAAAAAGATCGTGTGCAACAATGGAAACTGACGACCCAGAATCTACAAGAAAAGTTATGTCCGCACGGTCAATCGAAACTGTGACGTGAACAGCGGAGCGAGCGGCCGTCGTCACAGCTAGAATGCTCAAAACTTCCTCGCTAGGAGAGTCTTGGCTGTCTACCTCACGCACCGGAGCGGAGCCTCGTTTCTGGCAAACTGAGCGGAAATGACCCATGACACCGCAATGGTGACAACGCTTGCTTTTGGCTGGACAGCCAACTGATGCTGCATTGTGCCGGAATGAACCGCAGCGATAACAACGATACTGGCGGTTGTGCGACCACTTCGAGCTCTCGTCGGATTCTGGTGTACGCGTAGGCGTATTTCCACAAGTATTTATGCGTCCAACATCTACAGAAGGAAATTCTTGCAGATCATTGTACGCCAGCTCAAACTGCCTTGCCAGTAGTACTGCTTTAGCGAACGAGAGGGACGATCCTTCAAGCAGAAGACGCTCGCGCTAGCTCCGAGACGAAATACCAGCAACGAACTGGTCACGCAGCGAATCTCCTTCGGCAGGAAAAGAGCATGTAGCAGAAAGCTCCCGCAATGCAGTGATGTACTCATTCACTGATTCACCAGCTTGCTGAACTCGCCTACTGAAACGATGCCGTTCGGCAACAACATTGCTTGTTGCCGAAAAATAAGCATGCAGAGCGGCGACTGCGATATCGTACGACGATACTTCAGGCCTTGTGTCGCCTGTGCCCTTGCTATCTTCCGACGTTTTCTCAGTAGCAGTTTGCTCACCGAGCTTGACATTGTCCAACGATGGAGGTGAGAATGTGTAAAATATGCGCTGACCTTCTACGCCGAGGCCGTGAAGAAGTAGTGCTTTGCGACGATCCGGCGTGCTGTCAGAGGCCCCCGAAGCAAGCACGTAGTTCTCGAAGATGCGGAACCATTGCGGCCACGCAACAGCAGGTCGACCAGGCACAGGCAGGAACGGGGGCGGCGGCTCGAGTCCAGAAATGCTCATGGCGCCTGAAAGCAAGCGGCGAAAATCACGCCCCCCGAAATTATCCCGTCCTCGTCGCCAATGTTGTAGCGGCGGGTGCCGCTCAAGTACATAACTGCTAGCAACCAAAACCATCCCGGTTTATTTCCACATACAGTCATATATATACACATAGCGACACTGGTGCCTCTGGCGGCAGGTGATCCCCAAACCGAAACCGAAACCACATATACAACAGTTACCCGCGCTCAAAGAGCATACGGTGACACCTGCATTCTCAAAGGTCTTCAGGCACTTTCTGAGCCCTTTTTTTCCATCTCCACACTGTCTGACGCTGTATATCACTGTCAAAGAAACAAAAAATGACAACATGCTGATTCATTGAGCAGCTTCTTTCATTCCTTACAATTATCAGCTCAGCTTTGTCCATTACTTCACACTAACCCTGTCTAGTGCCAGCTGCGGCTTGCGAATTTCCCCATGTCACCTGCTTCTATGACTCTGTTTCATCCTGCTGTGTTTGTCTTCGCTTAGAATCCTGTTCGTTATGCTAAGTTACTGTTAGTAATCTGTTCCCTACCATTTCCTCCTCTTCATCTCGGCTTCATCTGAGGAATATTAGTAAGGTGCGGTTTTACTTCGATGGTCATTCAAGCGCCCTCTATATAACTTTTATGGTGCCTTCCCACTTGTGTGCCTGGTGAACAGTTGCTACTTGACCAAGACAGATGTATTTCTACTTCCGATACCTCACTACTCACTTTAAACTGTCTTTCCCTTTAATTCAGTTTTTTCTTCATCGCTTTCAGTCGTACCATCGCACTTGACATGTTCACGTCCTCTGTTGCACACTGCAGTACGTCCCCTTAATTACTTACAGAGCACTGTCATCAGCAAATCAAAGGTTGCCAGGGTGGTGTTTCTTAGCTTTTATAACAAATTTTTATTCCTCATGTACACATGCAGTGAGCAGTGCAAGAATTTTGTCAGCTTGTATGTTTCTCATTACTTTTTGAACTTTTCGTGGAAAAGAGCATTATTACTGTGCAGTCTGTAGGACTCTTCTCAAACCTTTACATGGGCCTCCTTTATTTTCTGGTTGTGCTTAGCTTGCATGAGTGCTGATATTTTAACTAAATGGAATGCGTTTTCTTAACGCAGCCTACACATAAGCCAGGTGATCAATCTTTGTTGCAGCATTGTGACATTACATGATTGCATTGCTAATTCTTCACAGGTAATGAAAACTCCCCCGTTTATCCACTACTTCTTCCGTGCAGACAATTTTGCCGACTTTCACGGCGAGCAGGCTGTACGTCATGTATTTGGCGCTGTATCCTGGTGAGTCACAGCGACCATCAGCAGCCAGTTAAAGTTGTACACCTTCCAGTTCTTCAGCCAGCATTGCCTGCTGTCCTGAAAATGCTGCTTGCAAGACAACAGAAACTTTTCATTTCGTTCCTCAATCAATAAACAGCTCACTCGTGGGACACACATGAGCCCCATGTTTCAGTACATGATATAGACTCCATAATTTAGGTTTTTACAGTCATGGCTAAGGCCCTTGCTTTGTTGCGGTTCCATGAAACATGAGTGGATTAGGAATTTTTCGCAGAATTGTTTAGCAGCCACATTCTCGTTTTAGTGCTATTGTTTTGACAGCAGATCAGCGGGAATGGCAGCACGATAAAAAAATCCCTATCATCAAAAGCATGAAAACAATTCACACTGTAGTATGTATTCTGAAGCATTATTTGATACCTCCCGCAGAAGGTCGCAATTCCGTATTCTCAGTTAGCAGAATTTTTTTTTCTAGCACAGAAAGTTAGGGCCCTTAGTCATAGCTATATGTTGGTCAATAATGCTTGAATAGGCAGCTGTAAGAAGCGATGAATACAATTTTTTTTTTAATTAAGCTTCAAATTGTGAATCTTCAAATTCTGCAAAGAAAATATGTGTTTGCATGAATGCAACAAATGAAAGCCGGACATTTCAAAAGTTAAAACAATGTGCAGCGTCATAATCGGACAGCCACAAGCCAAGGTTCTTAGTGCCAGCTCCAACGCCTATTTTGATTTGAAAAATGGTCTGCCATACTAATTTTAAAAGCTAGATGGAACCTGTTCATGTGAAACCTCACTTGCAGCTATACACAGTCATGCATTCTTAGAACTTTACGATACTACTTCCATCAAATTCCTTCCAAACAACAATTGAACTAGGCCTGCATGACTAGTGACTGATATATTGTTTTTGTATGTTTTCTTTCTCTGATGAAACTGGTGCCTGTGCCGGGCTACGAAGTTGCACACAGCTTTGCACAGCACGCAGCCGTTCCTTCTTTACAGCGGGCCGCACGTAGGGCCGCTGATAATTGTAGAATGTTCTCTCGCTGATGGTCTGCCCATTGCTGGACCTCAGACAACGCAGCGACGCAGCCAGCGGGCATCCGGAGAACACTATCGTAGCAGCCAGTAGAAGGTTGCCAGCTGCCTTGTCACCCACATGTGGCTTGCTATCCCAGGTGCAACTATGGCCTAGTGCACACACAGCCTGCAATGTGAGCAGTGTGCCCTCCACAGTTAAGTGATTGCGGCAGAGATGGCAGCAGGTGCGGCAGGTGACCACTAGCTCTCGCAGGCACCTCTAAAAAACAATGAACTTTCGTTCACTTTGAACAAATGCATCTGCATGTGAACTGGAAAGAAGTATCATTTCACTGCATTACAATTGCCATGCATTCATCATACATTTTTTCCTTGCAATACAAAAGGTCGGACCTTTCACTGAGTTTTCCTAGTCCGAGGTTTACACAATTGCACTCCTACAATGCAAAATGAATGTTGTCAAAGTTAACACTCCTGGTGGCTTCCATGTTTCATAGGCCGATTTGGTGCAAACACTGAAATTATTAAGACTTCAACAACCATTGGAGTAATAGGCATGCCACCCTACCTTCAAACATTGCCTATACCTTATTTCATAGTGCACTTCAGCACATGCACACATAAATTAGCTATGAACAAAAAGGAAAGCACAGTTCGTGTATCACTTTGAACGGATACCGCTCATGCAGTATGAGGGAAGGAGTGAAAAACGGGAAAGAAAAAGGCACCATAGTTGAAGGCTTTGAATTATTGCCGTGAATTGGGGCTCTGAAATATACTCTCGCATCGTTCGACATGTGGATGCCTCCTTATCTTTGCGTGCATCAAAATTTGTTCACTAAGGCCAAGAATTAATCCCACACTCTCAGGCTGAGCTACCGAACAGTGACCATAAGGTTGCTGTGACAGGAGCAGATTCTGGTGTAGGTGTTACGGTATTATTTATACACTTCACATCCCTGCCGAAACTTGTACCAAATGACGGCATACACGTAGTGTCATGCTCTGTAGCTGGCTGTTCACCTCCATCCCAATCAAAACTATCCACTGTCTCCGACATCACGCTCGCTGTCTCATGTTTCTGTGGCGTTGACGCACCCTGCGCTCTAAAGCTGTGTGGAATGGGCTACAGCGGGGCAGGCACCATTGCAGGTGGCTTGGCCTGTTGTCCTGGCCGTAAAAAAGAGCTTTGATGCTGAAGTTTGCCTGTGTAACTGCAGCAATTGTCTCCACTTATTACCTGAATAGTGCACTTATTACCTGACCAGTAGTGGTTTCCAGCCTTTTCAGGCTGGAAGCCAGTACCATGCTGCAGAGTGCACCCTACTTCCCAGTACACCCCCGCAGTGGTGTGCGGGGCATATCAGGCCACTGCTCTGTGGTCTGTGTTCCCACCGTGTTTCTTGTTGCAGAGCATGTGCAGTTACGAAGTGGCTCCAAAAAATGCATATGCATTTTTCTGAATGTTGTGAACTTATAGCATGCTCAGTAGACTGATGTGTATAGCAGTACTCCAACCATTTTCTTATGTACGCTGATGCTCTTGCAGACCAAAGGAAGGCCTTTAGTTAGCTGAAATTCTTAATAGCCACATAAAAGCAGTGCTGTGAGTTGTACAGCTAACTACGGCGAACTTTTGTGAAGATCATCTGCATGGTATATGCCGATGTCCGCCATGTGTACAAAGCAAAATGCCACAATTGCGGACAGAGAGTCAGAATGGTGTGCCTTGTAGGCGTTGTATTAGTGGGATCACCCTGATTTTGCCTTATGCCATGAAACTACAGACCTCACCATAGGAGCATTGAAAGGATTACACTGGTTGTGTGTAAGGCACGTGTTATGTCATAATAATGCTACTCAGTGGAGCTGTTGCACAGTAACTGATAACAGTTCCTAGCTTATAAAATAGCTAAGGCAGGTGTCATGCGGCAGTCAACATGGTGTACAACTTAGTGCTGCTCTTAGCTGGATTGTAGATGCTCCAGTGGCTTCACTGTTTTCTACCACGGCCTGTGGTGGAACGTGACGCTGAAACCAAATTGGGGGTCTTACAGCATCATGAGGAAGCACATCATTTTTATACTCTATGATGTGCATATTAAACAAAGCTGAGCTATTTCATATTTCTGAGGTCGTAAACAAACTGTAGTCCATGATAAAACACAAGATCAAGAACACTCAAAGTGAACCAGCACTCGAATGCAAGAACAAATTTTCCTTCTGTTGTAGTGTTGTTCATTTTGTTTATATTACGAAGACAATGCAAATTTACTTGTTGCTTAAGTAAATAACTTCCTCTATTTTGCACAGTGCTATATAAAGAAGCCTTTTTTGTTCGGTGAATACTGAAAACAAAGTTATCAATTAGTGCCTGAAAGAAAAATCTATTTCATTTCAGAGTTCCCGGGTTCGAACCCGACCGCGGCGGCTGCGTTTTTATGGAGGCAAACCGCTAAGGCGCCCGTGTGCTGTGCGATGTCAGTGCACGTTAAAGATTCCCAGGGGCTCGAAAATATTCCGCAGCCCTCCACTACGGCACCTCTTGCTTTCTTCTTCCACTCCCTCCTTTATTCCTTCCCTTACGGCGTGGTTGAGGTGTACAATATATGAGACAAATACTGCGCCATTTCCTTGCCCTAAAAGCCAATTATTATTAATATTACAAAGTTTATTCAGTGAACTCATAATTAAAAAAGTAGAGAAATGCAAAGAATGGTGGGCCCAGATGTTTATAATATCTGCTTAATTGTTATAGCGCTTTGAGTGGTGACCTGTCTTTCTAGCATTAGTTTTCCCGACCTCCTTACAATAGTATGTCATTGCACTCATGAAATGTTTGCGGGCAGCAAAATTTTTTCACAACTGACCGGCTATACACGCATTTTCCTTGAATACAAAATGCATGGTGACGAAAGCTTCGAAAGCCACGGACGCAATTTTTCTGCGGTGGTCCCCAACTTCATTGGAAATGATTGGAATGCCGGATTTTGCTGTCGCGAGGACTGGAGCCTGCGGCCAAATCACCTATGTACACGTACGGCACAGGTGATCCTGCTCAGAAATTGCACGACGGGCACAAGTATGTTTAGTATAGTGCCATGTGCATTTCAGCCGTGAAATATCCTGTTAAAATAAAATATACGGTCTGGAGTTGTGGCCAGGCATCGCATTACGGTTTTGCACACAGGAATACTTACTTTCGTCGTTGCCAAAAATAACGTCGGCTGAGCTGTCGGGTTCAGCCAAAGCTTCTTCATGTTCACACCTGACCGCCGCACGAACTCGGTGTTTTAGCAGTAGTCGTCAGGCGAGAACTGCTGAGCACAGACGCGGACCTCTTGTGCTTGTCCGGCTGGAAGAGTCCGATGTGCTGGAGCCAGACAGCTCGCGTGCCTTCATCGTTCGGCAGACCGTGCCAAATGCTAACACCTTGCCGGTCCCTGGCTTCACAACCGCCAACGCAGCACGTCCCATATGCATACATTCTGGTCGGGCAATGCGACGGAGGCCGCGACCGAAATCGCTGGAACGTTAGCACTAGAACTGCTTCTAAAATTCCGATTTCTACTGCGTTTGTTAGCGAGCGTACTTTTCGTGTCTATATTAGGCGATCGTAGTGCACCCTGTTCTAACACGTTGGAAACATGTTAAGTATAGTTGCCGCTTCAACAGCGGCGCCGGCGGAGTGACACACGTGCTACGAGCAGGCGACAGTATTGAAAACCGGAAGGGCGGTACTAATGTTTGATGATGCACACACAATAGCGGTGTAAACATGCATATAAACGACTACTTTCCTTGTTTAGATGAGAAACGTTTGCGGAAAAAGCAAGAATTTAAAGTGTCTAGCGTTTTTATTTTGGTAATTACATGGTCTGGCGTTTGTTCACGTTGGCATGGCGAACCCATGGTAACCCCCGGCTCCTGACGTCATTTCCAAGATGTACGTCGTCTGCCAGATTTCGCTCGATATCTGGCCATCGCTGGTCGCCGCGAGGTGCAAAAGCGGCAATTTTTTAAAATGTACGGTAAATCACCCCTCGTTTTTTAGGCGTCGTACGTGGTAGGAACGCTCAGTGGTCTATACTCTACTTAATGAAACCATTTTAAGCCAGCCTCATGCGCCCCCCCCCCCTTTTCAGAGGCTCTTTAAGCTTTTACTTCTAGTGGACGTATGCTTCAAAACTATCTCTGAATTCTCAATTCTACACCACAGTTGTCCTGAATCGCCCAACGGTACCATTATAATGAGCTTGGACTGAGAAGGACTCTGGTTGTTTTGCCGTTAGTAAGCATACCCATCTAGATACTATGCACGGACCATTTTCATTCCTAACCTCAGAAGAAAGACAGAACTCTTTTATATTGAAAGAGCATGCTAAGCATTGTCGTCTAGTAGTTTTTAGCGCGGAGGGAACACAGCACCATTCAATATCAAAGATGTCGTTCTTGTTAACCGCCAGAGTGAATAAGTGAGTAAATAACGCTACAGTCGGATACCACTTAAATCTGCAGTGACACTCAACCCACATTCAGGACCGCCGCGCACAATTCCTCCACGGAAAAAACGTTGTCTCTTGATAAACCTTTGTTTTAACGTAAACAACAAGCTGGTCACAGGAGGAAGTTGTAGGCTCTCGTGTTTTCATACCTGTATTGCTTAATAAAGTGAAACACGAAATTACTGGTTCTATTTGCTGTTGCAATTATATCCTTCCATAGTGTTCAGGCTAACTGCGAAGTGTTAAATATTGTTGAAAAATGACACTATCTGCGTAAGGCATTAGCCGTCCTCAACCATACTAAACCTTATTTCAAAGAAATCACGCATATTTACTTGCAAAATAATACCGCCCTTACTAAAGACCCGAACTCTAGCTGAATACCTCGGAGCCTTCGGCTACACTGGCAGGTAGACGTAATTTCGATTGTAGGAAATTTCGGCGGGTTAAAGTCCCGGCTTGGCGGTGGGGTCCGGAGCATCGGACGCGTTACCGAGCACCTGCTCCAATGTCGCGAAATCAGAAAGACCAGTAGACCAGGAAGGATACAGGACCAAAAAACTGGGTGAGGCAAACGGGTGAACTTCAGCTGCTCAACGGGTTAATTCAGCTTCGTCGCCTCGACGAGACGCGCGCTCTAGAGCAACGCAAACCCGAAGATAGTTTTATGATTTATAGGGTGTAACGTCCCAAAGCCACTCAGGCTGTGAGGGACGCACTAGTGAAATGCTGTGAAAATATCGACCACCTGGGGTACTTTAATGTGCACTGACATCGCACAGCACATGGGACTCTAGAATTTCAACTCCATCGAAATTTGATCGCCGCGGCCGGCATCGAACTCGCATCTTTCGGGTCAGCAACCATATGCGCTAACCGCTGAGCCTCCGCGGCGGCCGCAGAGACAGATACTGCACCGTGGCAATATTTAAGTTTCTAGCACCCTAATTAGACAGTGTTACAATATTATATACAAAGTGGCTGACACTTTGTTCCTTAAGATATTGTGCCTTTCACCATACTATACGTAACAGTTTCAGAAATTGTTCCCTATTATACGACGCCTATGAAAGAGCGCAAAGAAGATGAGAAGAGGAGACTTACAAGCTTGATATCAAAGGTGCATTTGAAAATGTCCACCGCGACGCATTACGATATGCCCTCGAGGAATGTGGAACTGGTGGACGTCTGCATTACAGACCACATTGACACTATCGGTGGTGACACGATGCACAGTAGATAATAGTGTAGTCAGGAGTGCTCAACGCTAAATTGTTTACTCGCGTGTTCATCGGTGTCTCAAGAAAATACCGTTAATAATTTAACTACCAGAGTTCATAGGCGACATATACATATGAAGATCGTGAGTTACGCATCCACAAATCCGAACAAAGTTGCACCTATCGGCGTTAATAACGCCTGCGCAGTTAAAACGTCAGGGGCTGCAGCCTTAGAGTAATGGAAAACTGGTTTTTACGCAATTGGCTGTCATACAGGAGGCATCCCGCCATGTTGGACTCCAAGGCGCAGATATACGATCCGTAATTTGCGGCTCCATACGTGGATTACCGCTCAAAAGCACATAAATCAATCCAAGTGAGTACTACCGGCCTCAACAAAACATCAACAGCGGGGAACGTTCCCGGCGGTACAACCGGCCCAACTTACCAGTAACTGCGCGCATTCGCTATAAGCAGACGTTGATCGAGAATGTATGACTAACACGTGTTCGACCTTTGTTAGACGTGCTTCTATTTCACCGAGATGCTGCAAATGTCGCGGTAGGAACTAGGCGCCTGCAGTCGGTCTGTCTGTCGCGGATCCAGTGGTGCTTGTTGGGTCGTTCCGAGGCCCAATGCGCCAGCCTGTGCAGCCTCAGTGCTAATCGCCGAGTCATACTGCCGTCAGTACAAATGCTCATCATGCGGGTGGTGGTTTAATGCGTTAAGTGTTGTTTGTGCGCCGCATGTGAAAGCTAAAAAAAAACGAAGTAAGACAAAACCTCCGCTGACTGTATTTGCCCTTTAAACTTGTGCTCGCTAGGAGTGCGAGTCTTCGCCCGCTTATAGTGGGGCTTCAGTAAACAGCTTAAGAGTAACAATAAAACGCCGTGCGGTTTGACGTCTGCAAATTCCATTCTGAATTAGAGATGCCAAGGGTTTCGAGTTAAAAAAGGCTCCGAATGATTGCACTCCCCCGGCCAGCAGCTCCCCAGGATATCCGAGGACTTGTTGTGAACGGGGGAGTCGACGGCGCGCATGCGACTGGCGCAACCAGATCTCTCTGAATGGCGCCCTGCTAGGATGGAGGGCGTCGTTGCCGCCGACGCAGATTTCACGCACAAGCAAATATTGTGCACCATAATGGCAGACATATTGGCAGAGTTCTCGAACGCAAATGTCTGCCAATATGAAGGCTGTTATTAGCAATACCTTTCTCTTTTTCATGCTTAATAAATTCTGCTCGAAATAATATTTGTCTCAAACTTCCTGCAATTCGAGGCAATATAATCAAAACAATATTCAACAACGCTACTATGCTTTGTAAACGTTATCGTGTCGGTCGGAATGTTATTTCACTCTCCCGTGGTATGGAAACACATTTCGCCGGATTTTCAGTAATCATGCATTATTTATTTTTTTGTTAGAGCTCTCACATACTGCGCACCATTGACGAATCAACCAACCAATGCGGAACCTGGCGGCGCTGGTAGAAAACGATGGAGGGAGGTCCAGTAGCATATGCTCCACGTCAGCTTCATGGAAACCCGCTACCATAGCGCTACTATAGCCACAAAAAAAAGCGAAAAAAAACGAGCGAGAAACCAAATCTGCAGTGTTCTGCAGTGCGTGGCAACCCAGTGACATACCATTTCATAAATCTCATTCGTGCTATAAAGAACAGCGCCGCAGGATTTGGTTCATTGCGAATCTCAGCGACCGGGATCAAGTGACACCTAAAATACTATATTTTTGGCAGTTCCATTGGTCCTACCAGGCATCTAATAACTCCTCTTGAAGTTCCGAAATTTCGAATATCCTGTGCACCTCTTGTGCTGATACTCGTCTTTGCTATCGCGAGATCAGCAAGAATAAACAACTGCGACAGCTCTCATCAGAGCGCATTCCAGGCTCGTTAAAGTCATCGCGCCTAGACGAGTAATCCATCACTAGGCTTTTTTCGCCACAAAAAAATTTTGGACCGCCCGCTTTACGATCACAAAGGCCATCTGCGTGATCGTACCCCTACACGACCCCTCACCGGACTCTAAATTTATGCAATTGAAACACAAACACGTATTTCCCTCGCGTGGACTGGGGGGGGGGGGGGGGGGAACGACGGCCGGTTGAAATGGAAACCGTAACACAAGTGCTTGTATTCCGAATAAGGTTCGCGAAGGGCGCACGCCTGGGAGCCAAGGCCACATACACAGCGACGTTTAAGCAGAGAGGTGCGCTGGAATGAATCCGGAGCTCGCTTGTAAGGAGTTACCATGTTGGCATGAAGGAAATCCTAGATTTAATGTCCGTCCACAAGCATTCACTGCAGCATTGATAGGTTTGTGGACAGTCAGACCAGCGACGACCATCGGTGAGCGAAGCGTTCCATCATGTATGTTATTATTATTCGTAGAAAACTGTCAAATCGGCGGTGACAACACTCGCTTTTAATGCGCGCATTTGGTCAAGTGTTTATCTGCTGTTCATACCTACTCAACAACACAGGCAGTTGTGAATGTCTGCATGCACGTACACATGTAACGAAAATTAGCCTGCGCTTTAATAAAACACGTGTAAATTGGGTGAGAACAGATTTTAATCTGATGTTCTCGAGCGCTCTTTATGCTCCTTTAATCAGGCTTGAGCAGACATTAGTTCTAGGTTATTTCACGTAAGTGATATATCCTGTATTAAAAATGACGTAAGCTTCGCACAATACGAAAAAGGTATAAAGAAAATGCCGAATTGTACATATATATCCGCACGTAACCGGGACAGATTCCATCATATCGCAGCGTATAGAACTTTTGTGAAGAGATATTGCGTGTATATATGAAACAGAAAACTGAAGCACACAGCATTCCTTCCGTAACCTGCCTCAAAAATAAATTATGGATATTTTTGTTGATTCCTGGCAATCAAATACAGAGAACACATTGTAGCTGCACCAGAGGCCCTGTATGACAAGAGAGCTTTGAAGTGGAGTCTGAATGGACAAGGCCCACCCAGAAGAAGGCGAACGCATGCACGAGTTTTTCGGGCGCTTCATGGGACATGACTGAAGGCGATATTATGTTGCACAGGAGCTACATTTAATGAAACCCGTACGTTCTTACTTTTATTTAAGTCCTGTGTGGAAGTTTTGAATATGCGCAATGAGCACTGATTGAATAAACAGAGCAGTCATCTGCCATTGTGTAGTGTCATTTTCGTGCTGTTGAATACAAATTTAGACATATGTACCAAGCCGCTGCCAGAAGATCTATTCTGTGTGTACCTCTTGTACATTATGTACTGTTTTGTGTCCCCTTTCCTGCAGATCAGTTATGAAATTATTACCCACCCACACTTGCTGTTGCACCGTGCTAAACCCTGATCTAACTCAAAAGTCAGCCGCGAAGCCTGTCATGATTTCCTTTCAATTAGATTTGCACGGTCTCGTAACAAGGTGTTAATGTTTCGGTGAGAATATGGTGGGGGCATACTGTATATATAATGAAGCGCCTTCATCGGACAAGTATGTCCTGATATTGCTTCTTGCACTATCTCAATTGCTCAGTTTATGCCTCTTTGAGCCTAAGTAGGCAACAGCAGCAAGCGTGGCAATGTTGCAGCTGCGGAGGCTAATAGAATGGTATAATCAGAGAAAAGGTATATGAGCTGTGCGAATGGGTAGCTATACAGTTGAGCTTACATCAAAAGCTAAACTTAACAATTACACACACACACACACACACACACACACACACACACACACACACACACACACACACACACACACACACACACACACACACACACACACACACACACACACACACACACACAGCTATCAACACATCAAGTGGCTGCTATGTACGCATCTAGTCTTTTATCCCGTCAATGGAGCTGCACATCGTGACTCAAACATTCATTTAGAGTTGCCCTAGATATCAATAATATTTTTAACTTGCAATTTTTACAGCAGTGTTCTCGTGCATCAATCACAGCATCCTTATAATGAGCTCGCACTGAGACGTAATTTATTTGCTTTTTCCGTGTGTAACATACTCACATAGACAATATGCTGGGAATATTTGCATTATAAACCTCACAAGAATGTCACAATGGTTTTAACTTCAAAGAGTGACGCTGAGCACATCATTTCGTTCTCCTCATTTTGAGGAGGGACGGAAAAAAGTACCATTCAGTCTCAAAGATGTCATTCTCGTGAAGCGCCGGAATAAATAAATGCATAAGTGGCACTATAGTCATACACAACTTAAGGCTGTAGTGAAGCTCCGATCACAATAAGGACTGCCGCACAGAATTCCCTCGCAAAAGAAAAAGTTGTTCGTTGCTAAATCTTTTGAAGTTACCTAAATATGAAGCTGATCACAAAAAAAAGTCATAAGTTCCTGAATTTTCGTACCTGGCGTGTCTAGCAATTTAAAACATGAAAATGCTGATTTCGTTTCGTTTGCAATTGGCATGTGGAGTAATAGAGCAGTTGTTCGCAACTGCTGCATTTTTAGGTTGCATTCTTCCATAATGTTCACGTTAATTGCGAAGTCGCAATTATGGTTTGTCTCTGCGCTTTTATGGCATTTGGCTAACTTAACCTGCCACCCACTACTTCACAGCAATCACACGCATTCCCTTGCAAAATACTGCTGCCCTTATTAAAGCCCCCGTGCAGAAAACCTAATCTCCACCAGGACGATCCACAAAATACTGGTAAACATCCAAGCAGAGGGAACCCTGAAATGCATGAATTACCGAGTGCCTATACAGAAACATTTTCACATGAACCTTGGTGAGCTACAGAGAGGAAACATTAACTGGTTAGAAAGTAATAAGTTAAATATGTAAATAAGATATGAAATGTGGGAGGCAATACAGTTATACGGGCTTTCAAAAGGTCGCATGAAGCCTGCTTGAAAGGTTGTCGTTTTGAAGTCATGAACCCAAACCAAAATTTTTATCTAGTGTAATGCGTGGTGAACGTGAGCTTCCGTCCAAGGGGGCAGCAGCCGGCAGGAAGCGGCAAGCAAGCCGCAGAAGATTCGAGCTAGAGGACATGAGAGGCACTTGCCGCTCCTCTTAGAGAGACTGAATGTACACATCATTTCATAAAAATGCGTTGTTATTTCAAAGCAAATGCACACACGGCGTAAAGCTGCTCAGAGACCTCCTTGGCAACAAAGGTGCTCCTGTCAGCAGCTCCTATGGGGTAAGAAATCTATTTCAGCAATTTCGAATTCTACTGCACGTCGTACTTTCATCAAAAAGTTAATATCATGACTAACCAAAGCATTTGAAGGAAAGTGGTGGCTATGCATAGTTTGGCACACAACCATCTCATATGCTAAACGTACTCATGTTACTCACAGCAAAATTTATGAGAATAGCGGAGGAGGAGAAGGAGGAAGAGGAGGAGGAAGACTTTAATGAAATAGGAGAGGTCTCCCTGGTTGTTGGCCTGGCAAGCTACTCCAAGCGAGGGTGTAAGAAGAAAAGAAGATTAGGAAACAGCATGATGAAAAAGACAGGAAAAGGGAAAAAGAAAGGGTTAATGGTGAAATCAAGCACACTCACGCACTCACAAACACATAAACACTCACAAACATCATTGTCAAAGAATGTTTACCAAACTCGTGTCTCTAGGAAACACTAAAAATGCTTTTGTCGCATCCCTCCAAGGGCCAAAAACATGCTCCAGGTGCCCTAGGCCGTCCTGTAGGAGTACTTAAAAGTAAGTGAAAGAAAATATTAGGCACCTCTGCTCCTGTCTGTGATTACGTAAAAGAACAGCAGTAGAAAAAGGCTGGAATGTCTGCAAGCCAAAAGATAGGAACCCCCCAATGGTGCCCTTGAAGGTGCTAATGGTTTTTTTCATAGAATATTACCGGGCTATTGGAGCATAAAGCATCGAAGTGCAGCTCAACTATCGTTGTTTTTAAAAGAATATCATGTTCCAAGAGTACTTTTATTTTCATGAATTTCTAGAATTCGTTTTTTATGTTTGTATTTAAATCTTGAAGTGCAGTATGAAAATTGGTACGCCGGGAAATTGAAAATTAACCATCAGTGCCGATTGTGATCACTTGAAATGATGTCACACGCTTTAGAATAAGAGTGACTACGGTTTTAAAAAGGCAGATAGGATATCTAAATTCTTTACAAAACTGGTTTTGTTGTGGAAAATGCAGTGTGCTGCGAACGGCTTTTGTTGAGCATCTTCAACAAGTCACTCACCAAGCACATTCAATTCTATCTTGCTGTTTTTATTGCCCAAAGATAATATATTTCTTCTGCATTTCAAAACCAGTGAAATCTGATTGCAGGATAAAAATAGTGGGCGATTACTAGGAATGTACCTAGACGGTTGAAGGTTACCCTATCTCACCTTCGCCTTCACTATTAAGTTTCCACCATGGCTATACTCGTATCCGACTCCGGTCCGCACTTTTTTTTCTATTTTGGTGCAATTCCTTCCTTAACACAAACACTCCGTTTATCACCCTAGTAAATGAAAGTATCTTCGGTTTTATACGGGCATTGCATCCTGTTACACACCCTTAAAACACAGTTACTGTTTGCGGATATGTTTTGCAAATTATCGGCTCCCAAGCTGCGGCCAGTAGCCCATACGCCAGCGCGTCCCTTTTCAAGGTCATACGGCATTGTTCACACTTTGCCTCCCATACCAAAAAGAGGCACAGCGAATGACGAAGGGAATGCAAAGAAGGGCACCAGAATTCAGGGCGAGTTTTGTATTCTACATATCAGGGCAAAGAGTAAAAGGACAGAAACAAAAAAAAAGAGTTGGGCTGAGGCTTAGCTGAAGTGTTAAGCCTGGATATCTCGAAGCGAAAAGCTGTGTGCCGATGCTCGTGGTTTAGCTTAAGGTTTCATACATGCTGCTTTTGAGCCAACTCCCACGCTACCACTTCTGGGTCTTCTTCTCCTCCTTCCATGGCGAAAGGTCAGACGGCGGAGGCAGCGCGTGACGGCCCCGACGGCTGCGGCAGCAGCGACCACCTGTGCTCCGCGTGACGTCACTCGGTTTCGCGCATGCGCAGCTATGGCAAATATGTAGTGTGACTCAAGCAAATCCTCCCGTTGATGAGCCTAGTGAAGCTTTTCGCTACAAAACAAAGCAAAGGGCGCGTGCACAAGTAATTAAATTCACAAAAACCATTGTACTCCTCCTAGGGGAACAGGCATTTTGCTTGTAGGTACCTTTGCAAACGGAACATGACCGAGGATGCATTGGAAATGTATTACAGCCAAAGCCTTAAAGAGATCACGTCAAAGAAAATCGTCAGCGCCGTTGGCCTTGGGCTAAAAATTCACGAAAAACACCAGAGCAGCAACCTAAGAGGTAGATGGGCCACTTAGCTCATGCAACCTAGTGACGTCATCGCAGCCTGCCCAACGGATAGTGAGCGGCTGCCCACCGTGGCAGGTAGAAGTTACAATAAACAGCGGCCGCTAGGATTTGCTCGGCACGAGCAACCTTGTTCGCACAGGCCCGCTATATTCTAGTATATTCTAGTATATGCCCAGGGATCTATGAATGTTAATCAGAAAATGACAAGTTCTGCAGATATTGGCATTATCCCATTAAGTTATTGCGTCACAGACTTAAGCAGGAGCTAAAGCGTACCGCACAATTTTTTCACGGTGCATCAAACAGCACGGTGGTTGCAACAGTCCATCAGCTAGCTGCCCATTTCCGGCATGCTTATCGGAGCGCACTTGTACATGCAGTGGTGACTGATTCAAAGAACAACAATGTGTCCACACAGCTGGACGACATTTGCTTTTGAGCCAGGAATAACCCAGCAGACCTTGCAGAGCACCAAATCTTCCGTAGCGCTGTTTTATCTAGTTCTTCAAATATGTACCAACCAGGCCGTATTTGCCTGTTGTGGAAGCACCACCACTGTCACATATATTAAGGAGCCTAAATTAAATTTTAAAGGAAAAAGGTGTGAAGAAGACGACGCGATATGAACGACGAATAAAGAAGAGGAAAAAGAAGCATTCGGTGAGGTGGAGGGAGATGATTGGTGGAGAAGCATTCGGTGGGGTGGAGAGAGATGATTGGTGGAGAAGAGAAGAAGACGACGACAAGGGATACGTGGACTAACACCGAGGCTATAAAAGGGCGAGTGAGAGCGAGGCCCGGGGGGGGGGGAGGGAACAGCAGAGAAGCGGATGCTCCGGCGGGTCAGGGACACTTTGGCTGGAAGAGGGCGACGCCGGCTACTGTTCCGGTGAGATCGCGTTCTACGACTCCGCATCGTGGACCACCTGCCGTGCCTGAGCCCGTTCCGGGGAGTCAACGGAGGACGCTACCACCTGCTACGGGTATCTCCAGCGCTGTTGCCATCCATCCGGGTGGTGCCCCCAAAGCCGACAACACCGGCATCACCTCCACGGGCGCTTGGACCGGGAGCTTGTACGACGCAACCAGCGACGCCATCCCAAGCACGGCGAACGCCGCCTCGATGCCGCCTACTGGATCCATACAACTCCGCAGCCACACCGAACCAACCGTGAGCACGAACGCCGACCGCTAATTGTAGAACACAAAGTAGTAGACCCTAGTAGCAGTGTGCCCGGGTCATGTGTATTTATAGTCTTTGTGTTTTGTGTTAGTTTTTTAGTGTTGTGTTCTAGTGTGTGTGCCAAGTAGGGTGTATTAAATGTGCATTTTGTGTGGGTACACCTGTCGCCTAGTCATTCTTTCGGTCCGAGTGTTCATCGGAGAGATCCGTGACAACCACACCTCCTTTTCATTCCGTGCAATTTCTGACTCCTAATTCTCTTTATTAATATATTTTTTCATTACTATAAAATCAGAAGAAATAACAAACACACGTTACTACATCATAGAACCGACAACGCGTTTAGTGGGTGTCCCTGAAACACGCGTAAAGCAACAACCCTTCGTGGACTATGAACAAAACATAAAAAATAATCTCCCGTGGCATATGTGTTGCGTGCCCACGATGCATCCAGTGGGGCTCGGTTTGAACCCTAATGCCGGCTGCTTTCTTCTGTTTTCTGTTTACAGGAATTGTGGGATTTTGTTCCGACGGACGACGCCGGGATTTCAGCAGAACAATCTCCTTGCGCTGTCGCGTAAATCCTACGACGGTAGAATAGACCATCTACCAGCCTGTATCAGAGCTGGTGTTTCTGGTTCGATGGGCAAAGGTGCCGCGCACCGAAGACACTATAAACTGGAGAAGAACGGCTGCGACGCTTGAGAATCGGTGTGTAAAATCGGGAAGAAGATATGGCGCCGGAGAGCGATCATCTCAAGCTGAACCGATTCAGAAGCGAAAGTGGACAGTTTTGGCTGTGGGCCTGGCATAGGTTAGTCCATGTAGGCCTGGCATGGGTAGCCTATGTGGGTCCCCGCTGCACTCTCAGAAGCCCGTTACTGCTTATATGGGTCCCACAAGGCACCGAGGAGAGCCCCCTCTATGGCTTTCATTCATGCAGACAGTAGCGTCCCCGGCTGGTATTATGTAGCAAGACCACTGGGCTGCCCTTGTGAGACCCGCCCGATGCCCACTTGCAAATACCGCATGTATCCCCCGCCAGGCCCCAGGGGCAGCCCGTGCCGGGCTCAGAATGGCCGCAATTCGGAGCCCCACTTGTGGTACTGGGGAGAGATTGCAGTGGCGGCTCCTCTTCAGAGTTTGCCAACAAATGGTCGTAAATAGCTATTTAGCGACATAGTGTACATTCTGGGTCGTAATCACTGGGATATAATTTTGATAGTAAGTATGGAGTCATGAAGGAAAGCGTCTGTAGTCGCCTCCAGGTGGTCGCCTGCTTCTTATGTAAGGTTTTGTCTGTAAAGGGAAAGATCCTCGTTTCTAGCCTGAAATGATGATGATGATTATGAACTTTTATGTTGCAAGAGCATCTATGGCCCAAGAGGATCATGGCAGAAGGTGTTTTTGACTACTCAAGGTGGGACCATATACGCATTTCCCAAGCATTTCACCCGAAAGAAGCCAAGCCCCAGGCCAGGAGAAAGCTTGTACCCATTGTACCACCAGTTGGTGCACGGCGGCACTGTGGATCGAACCGCACGTCCCGCATGCAAGGGAGATGTCTAGAATTAAATGATTAGTAATGTCGTGATATGATGCTGGGCCGTCCTTCGAGAAACTCTCAAAAACTGCCGCGTCCCCTCATCGGCTGACGAATACTCGAGCTTTGATGTGCGCTGCTTTGTTACCAGAGTTCCCCGAGTGAGCCCTGACCAATATCAACTCAATAGTTATAAGTTTTTTTTGACCCAATAGCAGGTATTCACACGACGTAATCCTCAAGGAGCGCTAGCGGCCGGCTCAGCACTCGCCATATTGGTGGTCGCACGCACGGTCGCCGCAGCCAGCCGCACCTTTTAACTCCCTGGTGATGTGTGAAATGTGAGCGCAATTCGCGTCTCGCCGCATATAATTTCTATCCGACCCCTAACACCGCGTGACTTAGTGGGTACTCTGTGCACTGCGCGTTATAGTAAAGAGCGGGGACGCTGAAAAGGTTTTACTTTGTGAAAACTTTGTGAAAACACCGACTCGCAAGATTGCAGAGCTGCCGGCGTGGTGTGCCAGGTACAGGACTGCTGCCGCGCGTTGAATTCACCGATATCCAGGCCCACCCCTTGCAGGGCCTAAGTTTACCGACAAGCCAAAAGGAATTAAAGCATACAAACCAAGAAAGGGTGTCGCAATTGCTTGACAAGCGTGTGAGCCCAAGAGACGTGCTGAGGGTGCCGACTGTAGAAGTGCGCCCTTGGAGTGGTGAATAATTAAATGTGCCTGTTCGTTTAGCTAACTTAATTTCTCATCTCTGTCTGCTGAAATTGGCGGGTTACTACAAAAATCGCTGCACATCATGTTGCTGTGAATCGGCCTAGATTCTAAATCTGGTGCATTTGAAGCAGCGCTACGCTTCTATGATAAAAACTGCAAAACATTCTCGCTAGGATTGCCGTTCGTGTTTCAAGCGCTTGACAGTATTTGCTCGACCGTTCTGTCGCACAAATGAGGCAGAAATGGCCCTTTGCCTTTCTTCTGAAACACCGTCTGTGCAGCATCAGCAGTTCGCGGACTACAGCTGCTCGAAATATGAGTTTCTGCGGCTCTAGTTTTCTAGTTTGGGCAATTAATCATGCGCTGTTTATCCACTATGCGTCCTGCTTGAGTAAGTAACAGTTATCAACCGATATTAAAAGATGCAAGTCGTGTAAATCCTTGCGTGCAGTGCAGCCGGCCAGTTTAACTGTCGAGCTGCGGCAGGCAGCTCGGTTACATCTCGCAACAAAAGAATTCTGCTGCAAACCATGCAAAATATGCGTCACACAAAAGAAAATGCGCTTTGATGCATTTAAGGACGTGCAATTATGTTACGGATCATTAAAAATTCAGGCCGGGTGCCTCACAGCGTACCGCGACACTGCGCGAGCTGGTGCGTAACGACCGCCAGCACAGCGCTCTTGTCACGACAATGTTCGCGCCGTGTGGTAGCGCAGCCTGAGTGAATACCTCATATATATTTATTTGCGCCTGAGAAATTCTGCGCCTCGCATAACCTTGTATCGCGAAGTTAGAACGGCTTAGTATAGTTTCGGTGTGGGTGTTAATGATAGCAAGGGCGATAGCCGCCTCTATTTCCGTTTCTGAGGTCTCGTTCCATTAGTGCCGGCGGCTACTACTCTGACTTGCGTGTCCTCCGCCGCTAGTGCGAACGCTTGTTTCTGTGTGTATTCTGCGGCACCTACATATACCGCTAGTAATACGGGTATTGATTTCCTTGAGAAGGTTTGAAGATCGCGCACATCTTTGGTTTTTATTTTGGTTTTACCTTTGAGAACAGTTTTCATGCCCTTGAGTGCTCCTTTGTTCAGCTATACGAAGGTTTTAGCAAATAAAGCCTTTAGTTTAGAGTTAGCACTTGTCCTGTGTCTCTATTTCTCTGGTCCCTCGTCTTTTGCACTGTTTTACGATGAACCTGTACCAACTAGCCCAAATTAACATTTTGCTAAACGTCAAGAAGCTGGCTGTTTTCTCGCACAAACGTTTTGCTAATATTCAACAAACTTTCGAAAGGTTTCGGAAGACAGCCGGTGCGGTAATGGGAGTTCGAGAGGTTGGTGGACTTACTTAGGCATTTACTAAGGCGATTGTAAATAAAATTGGCACAACCTTCGACTTCAATCAACCAAACGATCAGGCAGTCTTTTGTAAAGGGTACTCGACAATAGACCACATTCGCACTATCAATCAGGTGGTGAAGAAATGCTCGGAGTATGAGTTCCTATATATAACGTTACTTGATTACACAGTGGATACCTGAGTAGTTATGCAGGCATTGCGGAATCAGGGTGTAGAAGAGTCTTATGTGGAAATACTGCAAGATATCTGTGATGAATGCAGAGTGTGGAGTTCGAGAGGTTGGTGGATTTACTTAGGCATTTACTAAGGAAAGTGTAAATAAAATCGGCACAACCTTATACTTCAATGAACAAAACGATCAGGCAGTCTTTCGTAAAGGATACTCGACAAAAGACCACATTCACACTATCAATCAGGTGATGAAGAAATGCTCGGAGTATAATGAGCCCCTATATATAACATTACTTGATTACAAGGTGGAGACCTGAGCAGTAATGCAGGCATTGCGGAATCAGGGTGTAAAAGAGTCTTATGTGGAAATACTGGAATATATCTGTGACGAATGCAGAGCGACCATATTTCTTTATAAATTTAGCAATAACATTCCAAAATGAAGAGTGTTGGGCATGAGGTGTTCAGAGGCCTGGTTAGGGAGCAGTTGCGGATAAGAGTTAATGGGGAATGATGCATTTCACGACAGAGGAAAAGAGCAGCTGGCGCGAGCGTGACAGAGGAAGCGGTGACGTCACGCTGCGCATGCGCAGCGCGTCGGCAGTTGTTGCTTGGCGGCGGTCATGTGGTCACAAGGTGACGCGATCTTGTGATGTCACGTGATCTAAGGCTACATGACCTAAGGGCGATTTAACGGCTGACGGTCACCGCGATCATGAACCATTGAAGCCTATGTCCTTAATATGTGATTCGCTGATGATATTGCCTTGATAAGTCATTCAGGAGATGAGCTGTAAAGCCTGATCAATAAGTTAGACAGGCAGAGCAGAATGGTACGTCTTGAAATTCACATAAAACCGAAGTAATGTACAACAGTCTAGCAAGAAAACAACAGTTCACAGTTGCTAGCCAATGTGGAAGTGATAAAGGAATACGTCTTCTTAGGGCAGGCAGTGACCGCTGATATAAATCACGAGAGGGAATTGACTAGAAAAATAAGAACGAGTTGGAGCGCATATGGAAGGTTCTCTCAGATCATGAATAGCAGGTTACCAATATCCCTCAAGAGAAAAGTGTACAACAGCTGTATCTTACCGGTACTCACATAAGGGGCAGAAACGTGGAGGCTAACGAAAGCGATAATTGGCAAGAAAATTAATAGGGATAAGGTTAAGAGAGCGGAATCGGCAGAATGGGTGAAGTAACGCAGGTTAATGACATCTTAGCCGTAATCAACAGGAAGAAATCGGCTTAGGCAGCGCATGTGATGCGAAGGCAAGATAATCGATGGCCCTTAGGAGAAACAGACGGGATTCGAAGGGAGGAAAAGTGTAGGAGGGGGAGGCGCAATATTACCTTAGCGGATGAAATTTGGAAGTTTGTGGGGATATGGGGGCCACGCTGGCAAAAGACAAGGCTAATTGGAGAGACAAGGGACAAGCCTTTGCCTGCATTGGGCGTAGTCAGGCGGATGATAATGATCCCGTCTCATTTCTATCCTTTCACTACATCTATGAATTCCTCTTCAGTTGGGTACTTAAGGTGATGATCGGAGATGAATCCCCGAAATGTTTTCAGTGAACAAGGCTGGCTGATTGTTACCGTTATTTTCCAAAGCATATAACGCCTGACAGTGTCTGATACTCGTGGTTGTGGAATGCTTCCAACAGGTCACCATTTGCTAGATTTTTTTCTATTCTGGTTCCTACCCAATGCCTTGTTTTAAGGTTCAGAGTGCTTGGAAAAGCGACACCAGTCGTGCCGTTATGTCCGCGCATACAATGACAACAACGTGGAGACAGAAAATTGCTCCCATTTTTCTTTATGAAATATACAGTGCCTTCGGTGCGCCCCCGTTTCAAAGGGCTATCAGTTGCAAAAAAAAGCGGAAGCCCTGAAATCCCTTTCTTTTCATTCACGGTGGCAGCCGCCCACGACGCAGCCTAATCAGAAGACGGGGCACCTACTTGAGAGCAAGTCTTACCCATGCCAGCTGTATACCCCAGCTATATCCAAGTATGGTGGAACTCAGGGTAGTTTGCCACCCAATGTTATCTCTAGACGCAGAAAAAAAGGATACCCAAGAACAGAGGTCGATACACGGCACTTGTGAGAAAAAAGTTAACGAGGGTGGTTGTACGGACGAGTTCGTGGTGCAATTAAAATTTGTCACAGCGCGAAAACAACGTTTTAAAACGGAGAACAGGACACACACAGCGCTAACTGTCAACTTATGAATTTATTCAAGGAGGTGGTCAATATAAATAGAAACCAAAGTATAACACCGCAGGAAGTATTATGTGTCTGACAAGAAATACAAGTGCAATCTGTGGGATAGGTATTCGATTTCTTTCGTGGCTGACGAATCGGATGTGTCGCTGCCAGTAATCTCCCTTGTTAGCCGGGATCCGCCCTTGTCCAAATGGGAGTCTCGCTATCTGGGTTGATATTCTCCTTCGCAGCAGGTTCGACAGAGGGCCGCCAGTTTCCGAGATACGGCTATAATGTCTCACATTGTTTCTCTGTTCTAGTATACATAGTCTTTACCATAAGAAACTAGGCTAGACGGTTGCTTCTCAGTCGCATATAGAAGCTATGATGTCAGCCCCCAACCTCTAAATCTCTGTATGGTAAGCAGAACCCTTGCCTTCGCATTTCAAGAACTTTTTGGTCTTAAGAGAAACCGTAAAAGCTCTACTATTTGAATGAGAAGCAAAAAATGCAGCCTGTTTAATTTTGGCAAAGGCTGTACATGCAAGCATTTACCCGTATAGCCAATACAAAGCAGCCGCACGTGTAGGATGAATAATCACTTGTTTTGAAATGGGACGAAAGGGTTTCGATGATAGGTGTGGCAAGTATTTCCATTAGCCTGCGCTGATCTTGCCGAACTTACAAGCCCGACCATTTGGATTCGTTTATTGGGAGCGGACAATAAGACTCACTTGTTGCTGATTAGCTACTTGATCGGAAATGCCGGGACGACATCAGCGATTGCATGCAGAAGAACGCCACGATCACTGTTCGCGGCAGGCTGACATTATTGATGTCGCGCTGCGGGGTACAAGAATTCTGCACACTTTCCTGCCTGCAACTCTGGTCACAAAATAATTTTGAGGTTAGAATCAGCAAGTGCAAAACTTGTCCATAAATTGTCCATAAACTGTCCAGAAATTGTGTAGAATTTTTTATCACTACTTGAATTTTACCTTAGGTCTACGTCTGTTTCCTTTGAAACAGAAGTGTACTTGCAGAAAAGAGTAATTTGCATCGGTTCCTGTGTTGCCCCTGCGTTGTGTAATATATTTTTATCAACTATTGACTTTTCTTTTGCTTCTTCCCTCGCAGTGGCCCAGTCCTGCGAATTTTTAGATACGTGGATGACTTCTTGGTGATAGTAAGCAGTACTAACCCTGCATTGACGCTCCCCAGCACAATGGAGATAATCTTATCCGTTTTTAGACAACAAGGAAAAGGGCTGGCTTTTACTCATGAACTACCAGACAACAACAGCTTGCAGTTATTATATAATAATATCAAGTTTTTAGTAGTGCGAGTGTGCTGAATGTGTTCCCCCGTGCAAAAAAGTAACTGCTTCCGTACGGATCAGCGCACTCCAAGACAGTTAAAAGGGCTATCGCTTCACTTTTCCTCTAGCGTGCATTGCTTGAGTCCTGTGCTCACATGGCTGAGGCTAGCTTTAACAATCGGATCGAAAGGCTTCAAATGGCTGGCTTCACGTGTTATGTCGTAGGCAGCGTACCAGAGACCCTGCTTCAAAAAATTAAAGGCAAGAAGAAAAAATGTCACGCTAATCCGGGATCGAGGCGACCACAAGTGGTCCCCTATATGCACCGGGTGGCGCACAGCTTGAAGAAGGTTGCTGGCCGGTTTGACGTACCTACCGTTTTCTCCGCGGCCAAAATGCTGAGGGGGTTATGCTAGCGGATCAGCCAGAAAAAGAAAGCTCTGAGCGAAAAGAGACACGGCAAGAATTTCGTATCCTGTGCCGTCGGAGTGGTGTATTAAATTCCACTGACGTGTGGAAGGGTCTATATAGGAGAGACGTGTCGATGCATTAACGACAGGGCGCGGGAGCATGAAAAATCGCTGGAAAACAGAGACGGGTCGAATTTGCCTTTTCACTGTAAAGAATGCAAGTGTGAGCCGAGGCTTCTCGTAATAAGCATTCTGGACAGGAGTCGCCATCAGGTGGCACATGAAATTCTTGAGGATTTTGTGATTAAAAAGAAGGGAAGCACTTGTGTAGTGACTCTTCGATATCCCTCCGTAGAAATGAAGTTTCATTTCTTGATAGTTTTTTCGACATCATGTTCAGTGCGAGTTTTCAGCCCTCCTTTTCTAGCCGTCGTCTGTTTTTTTTAAAGAGAATATTTGTAATTGGTTTCATCTTTTCAGTATTTGTTGTTTTTCGATTTCTGGCTGGTTTTGCTTCATTTCTTTGACTCTGCTTTTGCTACGATTGTTATTTGTCTTTGGTTTTTTACTGTGAGACTCCTTTTGCTTCTCATGAGTGACTCTGCTATTGCTACGATTGTGTGAAACTGCTTTGGCAAAGAGATGGCCCTTCCATTTATATTCTTAACTCCTTTTTCTGTAGAGGTTAAATTTTCTTCTTAGTTTTCCTGATGTGGATACTTTTTTTCCACGTGTTGGGTTCGGAGCGAATATGCGATGTCACATGCTTCAGCTGAATATTGAAATACGCCACTTTTCCGCGCAATAAACAGTTGGTAGTGTACGCATGTGGTGTCTCTTTCTTTCCTGTTAGTGTCCTTGTTTGCGCCGCCGTTCATTTCGGGATGAGAAGAGGAGACATACAAGCTGGATATGAAAGGTGCATTTGGCAATGTCCACCGCGACGCAATGTTATATGCCCTCGAGAAATGTGGAACTGATTGACGTCTGCATAAGAGGACTAAGTTATTGAGGATCCGGCCAGTCCACATCGACACTTTCGATGGTGACACGATACGCGGTAGATCAGCTTGTAGTGAGGAGTGCACAGCGCTACGTTGTTTACTCGTGTCTTCATCGGTGTCTCAAGGAAATAGCGTGCCGAGTTTAACTCTCAGAGTATACAGACGACGAGTTCGTATGAACATCGTGTGTAGCGCATCCGCAAATCCGAGGAAGGTTGCACATGTCGGCGTTCGTTACGCCTGCGTAGTTAAATCGTCAGGGGCTGCAACATTAGGGTAATTGATAACTTGTTTATAACACAATTAGCTGTCATACGGGAGGCATATCACGCCTACTCTCTGGAAGGCGCAGATCTTGGAACCGTAATTTGCAGCCCCAGACGTGCATGACAGCACAAATGAACAATTAACTCATGCGAGTACAACCGGCGTCAAACAAAACTTCCAAAGCGGAGAACGTAGCTGGTGGTACAAACAACGCAACCTACCAGTAACTGCGCGCATTTCCAATAACTAGACGTAGTTCAAGAATGCGTGAACCGCTCACAGTTGTTCGACCTTCGCTCGACGCGCTTTTATTTCATAGCTGCGCGCACTCGCTCTGAGCAGACGTAGTTCAACAATGCATAACCCTCTCACAAGTGTTCGACGTTCGATCGACGCGCTTTTATTTCGCCGAGGCGCTGCAAATGTCGCGGTTCGCACTAAGCGCCTACAGTCGGCATATAGGTCGCGGATTCTGTGGTGCTTGTTAGGTCGTTCCGAGGCCCGGTGCGGCAGCCTGCGCTGCCTCAGTGCCAATTGCCGAGTCATCCTGCTGTTAGCACAAATGCTCATCATGCGGGCAGTGGTTCAACGCGTTAAGTGTTCTTAGGGCGCCGCTTGTGAATGCTCCAACAAGAAAGCAAAGGACGAAGAAAGAAAGAAGCCTGCGCGCAGTGTATTTGACATTTACGCTCCTCTTCGCGAGGAATGCGAGTCTTCGCGGGCTAATAGTGAAGCTTCAGTAAGCAGCTTGAGTAACAAGAGTACGCCGTGTGGTTTGACGTCTGCGAATATCTATTGCTGAATCTTCCATTGTGAATTACAGATGCCAAGTGCTCCGTGTGAAGAAAGGCTTCGATTGAGCACTCGCTTGCCAGTAGCTCCACAGGATATTTGAGGACTTGTTTTGAACGGTGGAGTCGACGGCGCTCATGCGACCTGCCCAACCTGATCTCTCTGATTGCCGCCCTGCTAGGTTGCAGGGCGTCTTTCCCGCCGACGCAGATTTCACGCACAACAAAAAATTGTGCGCCATTCTGCTCACTGTCAAAATTTACAACACTTCAGTTCTCGCAAGGTTACATTGTGCGTTCTGTAGTGAAAATTTCGAACTGTGTTGGAGGATTCGTAGAAGCTTTCAGAGTGTGTACGTGCCGGGATATTCAGTTTGCATCCCAGTGCACAGAAAAGTGTGGCACGTCAGTTATTACCGTGGCTGCTTTGCAGGTTGAGGCAAAGAATTGGTGATGTTTCACATTGGAAGCAGTTAAGGTGGCATTTCAGGGTTACGCCATTATGGCGAAACACTCTAATTAGTGTCTTATGGAGAAGCGCATCGCTTTGATTGGTGCAAAAACTCTCGGCACTACGAATTCACAAAGAAGAGTATCCCGTTGATTGGTTGGAACAGTTTTGCCAGTATTTATTCGCACTAGGTGACAGCTGCGCTTACATTAGTAATGAGCGGCGGTGACATAGACAACCGCCGTGGCAGCCATGCGGGCCACCAGAGCTGCGGCGCGGCGTCGTCGACGTCAGGATTCCGCTCCGAGAGCTTCTGAAGAGAGGGCAACCATTATAACACCCCATGAGTGCTTACTTCACCCGGCTATTCCAAATCGGTCAAGATCGCACCCCCATACTTCACACTCGCACTGATCCTAGCGGTGGCTCTTACACCGAGCGCCCGCCTTATGTAGATGGACGAGCGATTGTGTATGACATTACTAACGAACGCGTACTCTTCTGTACCTGAACTCATATACTTCATGACTCGTTACTTCGTTACTGCGCCTTTTCTATTATACTGTAAACACCACCGCAATGGCTCAGTGGCATGTGGTGCTCCGCTACTGCCCGAAAGACACGGCCACACTCCCGGCAGTAGCGGTCGAATTTTGCTGGCGATGAACGGTTAGAGGCCCGTGTACTGTGCAATGTCAGTGCTCGTTAAAAAACTTCAGGTGGTCGACATTATTCGGAGCCCTTCACTACGGCGTCCCTTATAGCCTGAGTACATTTGGGGCGTTAAACCCTCATAAACCCTATGTTGCCCTAAGTAAAAGCGAGCTGACTCGTGTGCGTAATAGGAGTGTCTGCAAAAATGGAACAGACTTCACGTACACCTTTTGAAAGCTACTCAAAATTTCACTGCATTTAAAGGGGCTCTGAAAGGGGCTGTCAATAATGTTGCGGTGTGCCTAGGATGTTAAAGAACGTTTCTTCACAAATATCCTCTAGCAAGAATTTTTGAAGTGGAAAGCTTCACTACACTAGGTAAAGGCAGCTGTACAATCGCTTTTTTTCCACATGCGCAGAGAATACAGTGCTCTGGATTCTGGGGTATCAAGTACTTCATGATTTCCTCCTGCGTCTCATTCACGTATTGGTGGTGAATGATACCTCAGGCGTGTGCTCCTGGTAGGGCGAAATAAGTTGTGACTTGATAGTTTGTCGGTCGCAGGATGATTTCCTGGAGATTCGTATAAGTGGTGGCGTGGTCCCGGTTCGGGGTGCTAACGGTGAGGGAGTTGTGAACGAAATTCACCCGAAATCGGTCCTCTGCGGTGTCGGAGTAGATAGATAGATAAAGGTTAATACGTGGAAGATCAGGAGAGCCCTGAGCAAAGTAATCAATGCTTTAGGTGATTGCCCTGCGAAGAGCGCTCTCTCCCGAGGCACGCAGATTGAGGCCCCCGCGAGGGCGAATGATTACTTTAGTCTTCAAGAGTGAGACGTGGCACTGACGGAGCGCGGCGAGGCAGCTTACGTGTCGAGGAGGGAGATGGCTGTCGGGACGCGGTATGCTGTGCGGACGCTGAAGACGAAGCCGTCAGCGGTGGCTTGGGAGTGCGTTTCGAAGATGATGAAGTGGCAGAGCCGCGTTCATAGCAGTGGGCTACATAGGTCCAGTTCGTGGGTGTATACTCTTCAGGGGCTAGACGCTCCGCCTCTACTGTGACGACATCCATGCTTGGCGCAGCACCGGCCCCGGACGCGAAGCAGAGCCTATCGCCAGCGGCGGAGTCTACGCCCGCCGTTTAGCCAAGGCCCAATCTATTGTCATCTCTTTCGCAGAGACCAAGGTCCCCCGCAAAGTCTCCTACGCCGGCACTGCTGTGCGCTGCTACATTTTAAAGAACAAGGTGGGAGCCTGCCTTAACTATCGCAAAGCGAGGCACCGAGAGGACGTTTTCCCGTCTCCCAAGCTCTCCAAGTGTCCTCACTGCAGAGCTCGCGGCCCTGACGACGCCCCTGAATGCACCCCCACTTGTGTAGCTTGTTCTGGTCTTCACTAGACTGCTTCCTCCAAGTGTAAACGCCGCTACAAATCGCCTCCTGTCGTGCTGCAATGCCAGCTACAAGCTGCGAACTCAGACAGTGCCTCCACCTCCCATCGTTCCCGATCGCGGACCCGTCGCCAAAAGGCTGAGAACACCTCGGCCAAAATACATTCTGACCGCTCATTCTCCTCTTACTAGCGCTCCAGCTGGACTCGCTCCCAGTCCTTCCCACCCCTGGACTCTAGTTTGCGTCCTCGCCGAGAGTCCTCTGCGAAAAATTAGGGCAGCTGGGCAGTCCCGTCTTCTCACTCTCAGAAGTCTCAGTCTCGCGATTCAGAGCTGCAAGCCATGCGCGACAAGATCACAGCACTTAAAGCTAGCAACTATAGACTACAACAAGAAAAAGCTTCTTTAAAGCGTCCACCCTTTGCACCCGATCCGCGATCACAAACAAATCCTAATCTACCCCTTCAATTTGTTTCCACCAGCTCACCTAAGGCGCCCACATCTACTCCCCCGCAAGCCAAAGATACTACTACCTCGAGTCCTCGCTCTAAGTGGAAAGATACCTCCCGCTCAGAACGATAATTTTTGCTGACCTCGAGAAGTTTGAGGCTCGCCTAGAAGACAAATTAGAGGCTAAAATTGATGGTAAGCTCGAAGCTAAATTTCCGAGCTCTCCCGACAAATCCAACAGCAAATGCACGAGTTCCAACAACAAATACAGCAGCAAATTCAACAACCTGACAACTTCATGGAACAATTCCAAACATGCGTCACAGGTCTTGAAGCTAGGATAGACGCACCGGCCGCCTCCCTACGACACCGGTTAAATTATACAATCGCTTGCCTCCCGATCCAGCCCCCAAACCCATCTTAGCATCAACCAAACTTCCTCATGGCGCCCTGCCACCTACTTAACGTGTGGCAATGGAACTGCAGGGGGTTTCTTCACCGCAAGCGAGGCAACCTGCAGTAGTACGTCCAACATTCGAAGATCCCCCTAATATCATCGCCCTCCAGGAAACTCATGGCCCAGTGAAACTACCTGGCTATAAACCATGCTCCACCGTTGATGTCACCGCTCCCGACAACGCAATTTAGATTGAATGCCACCTCCCGGCCGTTCAATACTCCTTAGACAGCGTTGGCGTAGAAAGCGTCTTGCTCGAAGTCCTCCCTCGTAAAAGAGGCGACCAAAGCCTCTTCATTTTTAACATTTATAGCTCCCCAAAAAGATAAGACGCAACTTCACCCCCTTCTTTGCCGTGTCAGCAAGCTCGCGCACCGTTCAGGTCTCCTCATTGCAGGAGATTTCAATGCCCCCCCCCCCCCCCCCGCTTGGGGATACCGTGCCGCCAAACGAAAGGGTAACAATCTGGGGTTACGGGCATACGAACTAGTCATCACCCTTGTTACTGACCCTCACACTCCCACCCGCGTAGGAAACAACGTGTCTGTTGACACTTCACCTTATATAAGACGTTGCAAAAACGCGCTTATTGATCGGGAGCTCAACACTGGGGATACCCTTGGCAGTGACCACTGTAGCCTCGCGACCACCCTCAGGACGTCTCCGTACCCTCAGAAAGGTCGCCCGGAGTCTAATCACAGATTGGGACAAGTTTCATTCCCTACGTGCCCAGAACGAACGCCCCTACCTGGATAAAAACCTGGACGAGAAGATCTCCAACCTCCAGGCACATGTCTCTACTACGACTCAGGTATCACCTGCCAGGGCTGATCAATCCAGTACAGACAGCCGTCTCCTCCGCCTATGCCAGGCCTGCGAAAGCATGCGAAACCGCTGAAAAACACAACGCCACAATGGAACGCTTCGGAGTCTTATAGCTCAGAGAGACAAACAGATTGAGGCGCACACTCTCTCATTGGCTACCCAGCAATAGGTTCAAGTTTGCGACAACATGCGTGGCCAGCTCGGCCTAAGCAGCACCTGGCACCTTTTCCGATAGCTTTTAGACCCGGACGGTTGAAAACATCCTAACGAGACAGCATTTCCCGCATAGTCCATCAACACCCTGGCTCAGACCAGGTTCTTCTCGATGGACTTCGTGTCCGGTATCTTAATACTAATTCCCCGAACCCTCTTCCCCTACATGGGTGGTGCCAACCCTGCCCTCGAAGTAGAGATTTCGGAGGCTGAGGTAAGATTCGCTCTCTCTCAGCTCCGCCCTATCTCTGCCCCGGGACCGGACGGCATTTGCAACAAAACTCTCTAATTTAAATGACCCATCCGCTGATGCTCTCACTGCCTTCAATAATGACTGCTAGAGAGAACGTAAAATCCCTGCAGCATGGAAACATGCACGCGTGACTTTAGTACCGAAGCCAGGCAAGCGACCACCTCTCAAACAACTCTGCCCCATCTCCCTCACTTCCTCTGCAGAGAAACTGATGAAGCACATCATTCTCAACCGTCTTAATCATTATGTTGAAGATAGTGATCTCCTACCTCGCACCATGATTGGCTTGCGCTCAAATCTCTCTACGCAAGACGTTATGCTCCAGCTTTCTCTCGAGAGATACTGTGCCCCTCTACGAGAGCGGGCACGAAGGCTATTCTAGGGCTTGATTTAACTAAAGCAGTTGATAATGTCTCGCACGGAGCTATTCTCGTTAACCTCTCTCTAATAAATCCAGATCACCGTACATACGAGTATATACGCACCTTCCTCTCTGGTCTTACAGCTGAAATTAGCTTTGGCTCTCTCGTTTCTGACCCTACACCTTCGGTAGCAATGAATCCCCCAAGGATCCGTTCTCTCCCCATTTCTTTTCAATGTCGCTGTGCTCACGCTACCTTCAAAGTTAGACGCTGTCCCCCGGCTTTCCCATACCTTATACGAAGACGACATCCCCCTCTGGGTTTCAAAAGGCAATGATGCTGAGGTTGAATCCGCACTTCAACAAGCGGTGGATGTCATTGAGCGCCACGTAGCCGGAGCCGACCTCTCGTGCTCACCTCAGAAGTCCGAACTGCTGCTTATCCGCGGTCAACCCGGCCTCCACGGCCATACTCCCAACTGCATTACTGCTGACGGCCAACCCATATGCGCAGTATCCATCATTAGGGTATTATGGCTTATCCAGAGCAATCGGAAAAACACTGACACTCTGGCTAAGCTCAGTCTCTGTCTCGCAGACCATTCGTCTAATTCTCCACGTTGGTAATAAACATAGAGGCATGCGAGAGGCTGACCTCCGACGTCTTGTACAGGCGTCCATTATCAGTCGCCTCACATATACCCTCTCTTACCTCTACCTTAGCTGCCAGGAATGGGACCCCGTTAACTGCATTATTAGGCAGGCAAAGAAGGCTGCTCTCTATCTCACCCCACCGAAACCCCCCGTATAAACTACTGGAATTGGGGGTCTACAATACTGTGACGGAGCTGTCGGAAGCTCATCTCACCACTCAGTACGAGCATCTCACCCGCACCTCCACGGGACGTCACATACTCGACAAGCTTGGAATGGGCTTCGAAACGACCGTCGCGGACAAGGCCCGGCTTCTGTCCTGTATCGACATCAACCTTATCGTTACCCCTCTCCTGAAAAACATGCACCCAGAGCATCATCTCGCTTGCCGCAAGGACAGGGCTAAGTATCTGCATAAAAAGTACTTAACAGATCACACAGCGGCCTACGTCGACGCCACCGAATACTCTGATCGCGATGCTTTTTAGCTCGTTGTTGTAAACTACTGGGGTCGGCCGTTGGTTGTGTTCTTCATTCCCGTCAGGTCGTCTGAAGAGGCTGAAAAGGCGGCCATAGCCTTGGCGATGGTCTCCACCTCTGCAGAAACCATATTCAGCGACTCTAAATTCGTAATGTCGCCATACGCCGGTTCTCCCCCGTAACCCTACACCAAGGACAAACTTTACCCGATCCAATTGATCTGGGTCCCTGCGCACTCATCCCATCCCGGGAACAAGGCTGCCCACAATTATGTCCCAGGATTCGTCGGCCGGGATGTGGTGTCGCCCGTCCTGCGGGCGGCGAGAGATCGTATGGTTACATTTAATGACATAATCATGTACTACCGCTTAGGTAGTCTTCTATATCCCCCCGCACATATTTCTCTAACCAAACCCCAAGAGTCTGCGTGGAGGCAACTCCAAAGGAACGCCTTCCCCGACCCCGCGATATACGGCCGCATATACTCTGGGGTCTACTCTACGTCCTGTGAACAGAAAAAAAAGCAAAGATGACCAGGCCATGTAAATAACAAAACCGTTCAGCTGGTTTCACTGGGGATAGAACATTCCCGTCTTTTAAAAAGTTAACTACACTCACCTGGGACACCCGGTATGCAGATAAAATGCCTGGGCTTCATTGTTAGCGGTACCATTTCCCTTCGCTATTCACGTGAACCACTTGTTGCCATATTATTCATGTTCTATAGTTTTGTATCGCGTTTTTTGTGTAAAACGGTTCAGATAACTATCGGGCAAAAACTGCTGTTGATACCACTTTTGTGCTTTTTTGTACTATGCACTTACGGCTATATGTCTCATGTTTATTCTTCTTTTCAGTTCTTATAGACGGGTTCACAAGTTGATATGGTCAAAAGAACTTTTCCAATGCGTGTGAACATTTCCTGTATGAGCAGCACTACCGTTAGCAAAGATAATGATACACACACACTAAGGCAGTTGGCACGGCTCTGGAATACAACATCATGGTAAGAACATTACTATGACGTGTTTTGAAACTTCCGTGATACATAGGCATAAGCTAGAGGTTCACGCTAGAGGTGGAACAAGAGAACTCCCTGCCGTTTTTGGACGTCCTCGTGTCCCGAAACCGCAATACCCTTCGATTCTCCGTATACCGCATACCAACCCACTCAGGCCGGTATCTCCACTTCTCTTCGAACCACCCGACAGTCCATAAAGCATCAGTGGCGAAGACGCTGTTCAGAAGAGTGGAGACACACTGGAGCACAGAATTTGACAGAAAAAATAACAACGCACGATATTCAAAGAACTCATCATGAACGGCTACCCAAAAGATTTTATTCAAAAAACCGCTCGACGCCAAAAACACAACATTCGTCAACAAATCAACGCACAAAGACCAACGCCACCACCAAAATACGTCACATTACCATATGTCGGAGGTGTCAGCGAGACCATCGCTCGAATCCTGAAAAAATCGGGTCTCCAGGTTGCGCACAATCCCACAAACACTGTTGCGCTTTGCCTACCTGTTCCCAAAGACCGAAAGCCGAGAGAAAGAGCCCAAGGCATTGTCTACAAAATTTCATGCGCCGACTGCGACGCAAGCTACATCGACGAAACCAAAAATTTCAAATAAAGAATTCGGCAACATAAAAACAACAACCGCAAATTAGCAAGAGAACGCAATCCAGTAGCCGCACATTCCGAGGACTCCGACCATAGAATCAACTTCGAAGAAACCCGCATCCTCGGAACCGAAACAAATTACCACAAAAGGCTCCTTCTGGAATCCTGGCATATCCAAACCACCCCGAACAATATCAACCGCACAAAAGGAAACCTGCCCCCAGTATATATATGCCCAGGGAGTTCGCTCTTCAACTCAAAGAAAAAAAGTCGCCATTCACCACCTCCCTCCAGTGCGCCAGCGTGACTAACAGCCTAAACCCCTCCCCCTCCCCAGCGCCTTTCGCGTCACAGCTGACGTTCCTTTGACCCCCCCTCTATACTTAAAGACGCTAGCTACTACCCTCAGTCACCCCTGATGAAGGAGCCGAGTCGGCTTCGAAACGTTGGGTAGAAGTTAAAATGTTTGGTTGGAGTTGGGCAGTTTATTATGTTTTCAAACCCAACCAGACAAGCAAATCTGTCGAAATGTTTAGTTTTCAACAAAGAATTTTAAGGCGTGGTTGAGGTGTCCACCGACATGTCGAGATATTGGAGCTACTGCTCCCTTTCCTTTCTTCAAAAACGTAAGAAGACCTAAGTGCCCTAATAATTTTATTCTCTTTAACCTTCCCCTCCTTCATGGAGTGTTTGGCTGTACTCTGGCTCGTGAGGTCACCAGCGGGCCTTCTTCGCTGGGCCTTTGTGCTGGCCCGAACAGCTTTCTTCCTCCTCCAGGTACGCGGTATGAACGAAACATTCACAGTCTCAGTGGATGGTTTTCGGGCTCTTGTAATCTGTGCAGGCATTTTCCGGAAATCTAAAAACAGCACAAAGGGGCAGGCCAAGGAAGGTGCACCCCCTTTCGCCTGTTTCCTTTTGCGCAATTTAATCTGCAACGTTAAAGAACCTCAGGTGGTTTAAATTTCCGAATCCCTTCACTACGGCGTCTCTCATAGCCTGAGTCGCTTTGGAACGTTGTCAGAGCACTGCCTCCTGTACTCTACACGCCGTCCCAGACACGGACGTGGTGTCATGTTGCACTGGGCTACCACTGCTATGTATGATGAGTTTCTTGCAGCTATGAATTCCTTGCTACTGACAATGATCGTTTCTGGCTCGCTGATTACGAATGCCCATCACAAAAATCCGTTATCGAGCGGGAGGGATTGGCAATATGGGGAAGGCAGCTGTGCGAGGTAAAGGAGAGGGATGTAGGTTTGCGTGTGAATGTTCGGGAGAACCTCACTTGGACACCGATACTGGACCTACATTGGATTTCTTCTCCCTCTTTTTAGCACACCCTTCTCCCCACGTTTTGTTTTTATTTGGCACCTGCATCCTCATCAGGTATCACAGAAGGGGATTACCAGCATATACACAGACAAGAAATCATGCACAAATGCGTGAAAAAAAGCAGCATTTGGCATAGGTTTAGCAGCATGCGGTGGTAAATGATTATATTCATGGAATTATCATAGAAAGAACGAATATAGCGGTGTGCGGGGCCTCTATGAGGAAGTGCACAAAGCTATAAATTGCTGTCTTCATCTCTTCAAAACTTTGGATGGTGCATGGCTTTAAATAATTCTTATATACAAGTCAAATGATGCTAAATACAGTGCAGAAATTTAATCAAAGGTTTCTACTTTAATTTCTAACATATAGCGATGGAAATGTTCGCCTGCTTTGCTTCTTTCTACGCATCCTATCTTCTTTTTTGATACCAAAACGGACAGCCCTCTTGGAAGATCTTCGTTTTCTGCCAGTTCTTGCACCTTTCGTTCAGGCCACACAAACACATATTCAAGCATTGTACGGACAGCAGTAGAATGTTTTGTCTGACCTGCAGCGGTTGTGACGGTGTAGTATTAGGATTTCACTGCATTCGTACAGGAGCAGGCAAATTAAAGGAAAATGAAACCTATGTCTCTTTCCAAAACGGTAAAATCGCTTGGCAAATGATTTCTGCAACAGATTTGAGCTTCAAGAGTGCACTTTCGATTAGTCAGGCCCCGCGTAGTTGCCCCTCGTTTGTGATATTTGCTGTTAGGTTATTTCCCCAAATTTTGCGCGTTTCTCTGGTTTTGTCGGTTGCATTTTTAGCTCTCTGAATTAAACAGAAAGAGACCTCGTGTTCCTTCTAACCGTCATACCTTTGGAAGGGCTGGACCTTTAAACAGAACAGTATGTTAACGTTTTTGAGATTTTGCACTGGTAAAGAAAGAAAGAAGCTGCCGGTGAACGTGTGTGTGTGACTTTACTTGACATGAGAGCATGGCCATTGATGCGAGAATTACTACGTGAAATCACGAATATTCCTGTAGAATAGTGAACGGAATAAAACTTTCAGTGTCCACATTTAAATTTCAAGTTTCGACAGAATGGCTTAAGTAAACGTTTAGTCGAAATGTTATATGTGACACTTCCAAGATTGCACTGTACAACTAGCCAATAACTGTGCCTTTTCTTTTCTTTAGGTTTGCTCAGATTTTAACAAGCCAGCTATTTGATTTTTTATAACCAAACATAGGAAGATTATTTCTTTCTGGTTTACCTACTAAGTATCTGAACAAGTAATAGCTCGCAGTATAACGGACTAAGAGGAAAGGGCCCAGTACTGATGAGCAGGGTGATTATATGCCGATGGATTGTTTTTATGTTCGGTCTAGTTCATGTCAACTCCAGGTGTGATGTTGATGGATGCCAGTGTGTGTGAAGCAAAATAGTGGGGCATAAGAATTGGAAGCTCAACTCCACTGCAACGAAGAAGTAATCTGAATCTCGGCAGTGGATAAAGTGCTGCTAGGCATGTGCCACTCAGCCCTGCGTTCCTCGTAGGATCACTGGCTACCAGAATCTGACCGCCTACAATGACAGCGAAGGCCTCTACAACTTCATGAATACTACAGAGACTTTAGGTAAGAACGAATACCTGGTCCTATAGTGATTCAGTCTTTTTTTCACGAATTACCATTGTAGGATCAAGGGCCCGCCCAGAGGCAGGAATGTCCACAGGGCTAGAAGTATTGGGCTGTTCACTTTGAGTCACAGGTTGCAATAAGACATATCGGGAACATTAGGCTGGAGTGGACGTAAAGTTTATTGTTTTTTAAACGACATGGCTGCCCGCGCGCACCCCGCTTCTAGCGTAGTTCGAACATTCAACTTTCCGCTCTAAACTGATGAGGATAGCGTTCATATGTATCCCGAACACAACATGTGCAGATTGGTTTATGGTTTATGGAGGTTTACGTCCCAAAAAGGCTCGGACTCTGAGGGACGCCGTAGTGGAGGGCTCCGGAAATTCCTATCATTTGGGGTTCTTTAACGTGTACTGAAATCGCACAGTACACGGGGCTCTAGAATTTCGCCACCATCAAAATGCGACTGCCCCTTGCAGGATCAAACCCACGTCTTTTGCGTCAGTAGCCGAGCGCCATCAACAGTGGAGCCACCGCGGTGGCGCATGTGCAGATTGATTTTCTAGCGATAGCTGCATGACGGTAGCATTTCGAGCCTTCAGCGTGGCGGCGCCGCCACGCTGTGACGTGGTTGGTCACGTTGTGAGGAGTAGCTGCCGGCGGCGCGGCGCCGTGGCTGATCACCTGGTTCGTCATGTGGTTGATCACGTGACCATGTTCCACTCGGCCAGCTGTAGCTGTCGCGTCACTCCAGGTTTAACGAGACCTAAACCACCGCGAAATTTTTTTCGACTCACTGTAAGGAACGAGCACAAGAGAAGAAAGCTAGGAAAGCTGAGAAGGAGCGCTGAAAGAGCAGAGCGCCCAGGGGTATTTGAAGATGCCGGCTTCTGCGTAGTCCGCGTTTATGTGCCGCGGACAAGCGAAGCGTCTGAAGTGACCGATGTACCGAGGAGCCGGCGCATCGCCTCCTGCCGGCACATCTGTGGGCCGGGTGACGTCTACTAGCAGCCTGCCTCAGAATGGCTTCCGATGCGCCATGCACAGACGGAGAACAATGACCGCTCAAATGCAGCGTAGTTATGCCAAACACGAAGTGTTTGACTTTTGGTTGCTACCACTTCCATTCACAGTGGGTCGAAGCATAATATCCAGTAATTCCTTACTTTACTGACAACTATTTCAGTTTCCTCACAGCACAGTCCATAATAATGGGGCCCGTATTAGCGGTAGAACCGAAATCGGAAAAGTTTCCTGTTCTTGCCTCACCTTTCACACCAACAATTTCGTCCACTAATACAAACAGCCAGCAGGGAAATATGCAGATTTCCTCTATAGAGAAAACTCTGGTACAGTAAAGCGCAATTTCCGTGCCAGTCTGAGCAGTTCGCTGCAGTGCGTTTCAGAAGAACATTGGATTATTGCGCAGAGCAAAATAACGATCAGCGGTCTCTGAGTGAAGACACAACCCGCAGTTCAGCGACATAGCAAAAACATTTCCGCACTGCGAAGTTATAGTTTAGCATAAAAGGTTTGCGCGTGCATTATCATGAAGGATGTTACCGAACAAGGGCTGCCCTACAATAGTAAAAACGATATGATTTTTTTAAAACCTGAGTGTTCGAAAATTTCAAACGGCTCTACAGGTAATTTAAATAAGAGCGCGGGATAATAAAAGAGAATCGCGTGGTACTAGGTGTTGTAATTAGCACGTAGTGATTCCTACAGGTTAAATCGTGGTCTTTGACACCTTTAATCAGTTTGTTGTCAGCTTCGAAATGCTCGGCGGTAATAAAGTTGCCTCTTTGACTTTTTAATGGAGCCGACAGAGTGAAGAGACAGAAAGGGTCGCCTGTGTCGTCAACGAAAGCTTTATGTAGCCGCATACGAAGGTAGCAAAGTGGCGATGCTGACTAACGCGTTACTTAAGGTCGAGAAACAGAGGACGGTTGGTTTGAAGCGTCAAGCATGGAAACAAGGAAGGGACTCCGAGCGCGCTGTACTGCTGAGAAAAGCGGCTGATTGCGGCGCCTCCGCTGGCCGAGAAGCCAGCAAGGAAGACAATGCTCGTTTCCGAGCTCTATGAGCAGAGGTGAACAAAGTTGGTCCAAGTCAAGGATCCATGAGACTTGGCCGATGCCACAGTGCGGCTATTACCATCTACTGGCGGTATAAAGTATGGGCTACGCCTTTCCTGCAGTTCTTCTTATGCTTACACGTAATGGCGGCGGCGACTGTTTCTTTTACAGTTTCGTAGTGACGACTCCGACACGGACAGAAAAGAATAAAGCAACGGTCTATTATCACGCGTCGCACTGGTTCTCCTCCTCGATGTTTTCATACTACGTAAAAGGAAAACATGACGTTTCGGTACACACCGGTCCCTTCTTCGTTGTGTGACTACGGTTGAGGCGCAGCTTGGCATTTTGAGCACTCGTGTGGAAGACTCCCAGGCCAGTGGCTGCAAACCATGGATGTAAGAAGAAGGAGATGTCCCCAGGGAGCGATTAACGTTCCTTCGCGTCTGTTGTATGTGCCACGACTCGAGTAGAAGCCTCCTGCGCGGGTTAGCTTTGGTTTTCAGTAAAATAGCGCCGCCAACGTCATTTCGGTGGTCGCATGCTCGCAGTATTCGGCCACAGTGCTGCGTTGATGGTTACTTTGTCGGACGTGTGCTTTTTGTTGCCTCCATTCATTATTACAGCGCAAAGACGGCACAGAACAAGAAGGGGACACAACAGCGCTGTGTCCCCTCGCCCAAAATGTTGTATTATGGAACTTTATTTCTAGTACAAAGGGCTCTTTTACATGTGTTCCTGATCTCTTTCACAGCGCTGTTGTGTCCCCTTCTTGTTCTGTGCCGTCTTTGCGCTGTAATAATGAATGTAGGTAACCAACTCGCCCAAAATGTTGTATTTTGTTGCCTCAGTTTTTCCGCGAACTTCATCTCCACTATGTACAAGGACGGGCAGGCCGAGCAGGGGATTTTGCATACAACGCCTTGGTGATTGGTGATGGTCTATCGGGGGGTGTAGAAGGATAAGTTTCATGCTTCCAATTTTATCTATTCAGAATGAACAAGTCCTACTGAGATGATTTTTGTTCTAATTTAACATGACGGCAATGCCAATTTAAACGACTGAAGTAAGCAATCAAGAGGGGCGAGGGTACAGAAATGGGGCGTGCGCGGTGGTCTACGACAGCGCGTTTTCACTGTTGCTGCGATATACAGCTCCCGCTGTAAAAAATAAGCTCAAGAAAACTACAAACCAATTGGATTGCATAAAGCGAGCGTGATCTTAGCATACCAGTTACTTTGTCGATCTTCCTGTATATAACTGGGCTCATATTTGAAATATTTGAACTGCATTAGAAAGGACGCCGCGTGGCAGGGTGGTTACAGTTCTGCATGCGGGAGAATCGTCCATTCACTGCACGCTCCTAGCAGCAGATCGATTTTCTTCAAGTTGGGGCGCTAATGCTTTTGTTTTAATAACTAGGTCGTGTGAACACATCATACCTATTCCTCTATACGAAGCAGAACTGCAGTGTGGTTCAAGTTACGTACCTGTTGGGAAGTAAGTCGGTCGTTTTTTTAAATACTGCATGTGCTTGTATTTGCCTATTATCATTTTTCTCTTTGCAGTAACAACGAATAAGCCCAGTTTTACATATTATAAGCGAAGTTTTTGTACTTGATTTCTCACAAATTCAGTACACATACGGCCGAAAAACAGTAATACACTTGTAAATTTTCTGCATGATTAGTGCGAGTATGCTGCACTATGTACTAAATGCTACATGTTGAGGATAAATGACACAATCTGAACCTGTCGGGCTGCAGGAGCATGAATTGACACTGCGTAGAACTCAGCATCGTCATCCTCAGCAGCAACAGCAGCAGATTTGCATTCATAGAAAGACAGAGAACTCTCCTGCTGACCTCTGATTACCCTTGTTCTGTGGTAGCTATGGCAGACCATTTGTCCGATTCCTCCTAATGTTAGCTAACCACGTAATTTTCTTCTCTTTATTGCTACGTTTGCGTTCTCTTGGAAATCACGAGGTCATGCAGAGCGATCATCTTTTAAGTGGTACTTTGGTTCCGGCTAGTTCGTTCACAGCTAAAGTTGATTCCGAGGGAGACGCATAAGAGACAGGGACTGAGAAGTTGTTATATATTTTTCTTGACACAGCATCTTTTCCGGCTGCCTCAGAGTCAACATTTATCCCCTTTTATTTGTTTTCATAATCTTAACCTGCAAATTTCTGCTCCTCGATTTATGCTTGGTATCATTACTCACACGAAACTCCAAGCAGCCCCAAGCAGCTCAGGTCATCGGCCCAATATTGCAACAGGATGGGCCCATCCTGGTTCTTTGTAGGGCCAGCTTTGCCAATATTGTTCCAATGTTGGGCCAGTTACTTGTGCTGCTTGGGGCAGGGGAAACATTGTTTTAGTGTCGTAAAAGGAAAGGAAGACGCTGCACTGGCACAGCGAAAGGCCAATTTCTTTCAATTACCATTTGGTTCAATAAATAGTTATAACGAGATGCTTTCCTTTGTATAAAAACCCACCCCTTAAGTAATACACCCTATGGGGAACTTTCATGCAATAAATTGAACTGAACATTACGTTAACATAGAAGAAATAATGTTTGAAACACCAGCAACAAACTCTGTCCTCACTGCGGCAAAATGACGGAGCTGTGGGATGCGCAGCCATGCGTGCACAGGCGCTACAACCAAGGCTGAGTTGCGGCGATCCTCACTATACAAATCTTCGCTACAGGTCTAACTTTCTCAGACAAAAGGTACTCTTGTACAAATATTGAAGCTAATTGTCCAGTCTTCTAATGGGTAGCAAAACCTTTATTTCAAAGTGTTCCTATCTTTCGCATCTAACAGTTAAGACTCCCATAGAAAACCAGTGGAGAACGCTTTTGACGACAGCAAAAACGTAAATAGCAAAAAAAAAAATTGTTAGACTAGCGTCTCGTGATCTCCGGGTATATTGAGTGTTATAGTGAAATCTTATATGAAAAAAACTTTTTCATAAAGTGTTTCCCGCTTAAAAATGCTTTTGTCCAGACTTGCTGGGTATGCAATGCCGTGTTGCGGCGATCCTCAGTATACAAATCGGCAATCCACAAAGAAAATAAAACGAGATATTGGATATGTGAGCGCTCTACGGGTTACAGGCGGCGCCACGGCGCGCTTCACCTGCACTGACCTCAAGTACCGCTTCTACACTACGCTCGCAGCAGATACAGCATGTGCAACGATCCGTCAGGCACCTTTGACGAACGTCAGTAACCCTTGGTGTTGGAGAAGATGAGCTAATCACAAATACTAGAAGAAAAGACTGTAAGGAGATATTTAAACATTTAGACTTCATGTGAAGTATGAGGATTCGATTCAGCAGCATTATATAAATATTTTCTCTGAACTGTACGCACAGGTGGGAAATGGAAAGGATAACAAAGGGCTTCAATTCACTGCGATCAGTAAGAGACAAACAAAACAGGAGTAACAGGAGACCATACCATCCAGCTCTTGGAACACTCCACGAAACAGATATGCAGGATGTTAAGCCGGATTACGAACAAGAGAAAAGGGGTGAAGGAGCGAGATGCGTTACGGATCACTTCTGCGCTCATCATACCGAGGATGACGTACGCGCTTCCGTACCTGCAACCTAATAAAGGGGAAAAGAACAAAATGGAAACATGCATCAGAAAGGCGTATAAGCAAGCCTTAGGCGTCATGACCTGCGCCTCGACAGAAAAGTTAATGAACATGGGTGTGTACGGCACCTATGAGGAGCACAGTGAAACTATGCTCAGATTTCAACTCGAAAGACTTAAAAGAACAGCCACTGGCCGCGCACTACTGCTAAAGCTAGGATACCCGGCAGAAGGCGAGGGCGAAGACAAGACAGACATTGACAGCCAAATTAGGAGCACTTTCTTGGTTAAACCAGTGCCCAGAAACATGGACCCGAAGAACCACGAAGGAAGACGGGCGGCGAGATCATTGGAGTTGGACAGGTTCCTAAAGAAGAAACAGATGGTTCTGTATGTTGACGCGTCCAAGTACAGAACGAAGGAAAACGCTAGGGCGGTAGCAGTAGTGAACGCCAATGGGAAGATAATTACTGGTGCATCAGTGCGCACAAGGACAACTCAAGCAGCGGAAGAGATCGCCATAGCTCTAGTCCTGACTGAAGCCCATCGGCAGGGACTGAGTTACTGGATAGCGACGGATTCTCAGGCTGCAGCGAGGGCATACAGAGATGGCAGGATCGGCCAAAAAGCCGCGAGGATTCTCTTCGCACAAAACCAACACAGACATGGATCAAACAACACACACATTCAACACACCATCATTTGGGTCCCTGACACTGGGGTTGAGGGAAATCTCATGGCAGACACCGTTGTCCGAGGGTTCACGAACCGGAGGGCGGGTTTGCCGGTCGAACCCTTCAGCACGCCAGAATCGTACGGGGAGGCAATGAAGGCGTTGTTGGGAGCGCGCAAGAAGTACTCGGCTCCGGCGGATATCCTCAACAGAGAGCAGGCCACCACGCTCAGAAGACTACAAACAGACACCTACCCAAGCAGAGCCATGTATCATAAAATGTGGCCGAACAGATATGCGAAAGAGTGCGTGTGGTGTGGGGGCTACGCCACAACGTACCACGCCACCTGGGGCTGTGAAAAAAGCCCTTTACTACCAAAGATAAATAGCCCTAGTCTAGAGCAGTGGGAGGCCCTCCTGGCTGACTCCGACCCGAGCACACAGCTTATGCTGGTGACGAGGGCCAAGGCAGCGGCGGAGGCCAACGGGATCCTGGACTAGGGAATACCGACCACTGCAGCTCCACTTCTATCTATCCCCCACACCCTACTCCCTTACTCTTCCTTCTGTGAAAATAAATGTTTTTACTACTACTACTACTACTTTCTCTGAACTGTACGCACAGGTGGGAAATGGAAAGGATAACAAAGGGCTTCAATTCACTGCGATCAGTAAGAGACAAACAAAACAGGAGTAACGTACCTGAAACAATGTGATGTCCTGGGCCAGAAATGTTTTGGTTGTTTTTTTCATACCGCTTATAATAATATAGAAGTGATGCTTTTTGTTGAACTCTTTTTCAGATGCCACCAGCTCATCTATGGAACCGAAAAGAAATGGAACGCTGTTCACGTATTGTATGCTGTGGGTTAGAGATGGTGATCTGAAAGGAGATCATAGATGCTGTGACGAGTTCGTCACCAACAACTGCACCGGCCCTGTATACGATGTTTACAGTGAAACCGAATGCAATGAACGACAAACGAATTACATGATTTGAAGAAAATTTACTGACAAATATACGCGCAATGAAGAGAGAGCACTTGGTGACTGTTGCGAGAATTCGCTTCATTTGTACTCAATGCTTCAACTACATAACTTAATAAATATGATTTTAGATTATGTTTTCGCACAGATGGAAAAACTGTAAACGTCGAAACGCAGTGATATTTCCCTGGCATTTTGAAATCACCAGATGCGCTGCAAAAACTCCGAAAGAGCCCACCAGAAGTCAATCCTCGGGAAACTGTTCGGCAAAGATGCGGTCGGAGTTCATTTTTCGTATCGCTCATTCGGAGAAGAAACGTGTTCCATGCAGTCGTTACGGAAGCCCTTATGTAACCTAGAGATTTCATATGGCAAATACGCAAGTCTCTCTCTGAAGATAATACAGGCCGCATACGGTATGTGTGGACGTCTTTACAGAGTGCGTGGAAATTGTACGGCTATGTGCAGAATGTCAGATTTCTTTACCGATGTAACACACACATACTCAGTCCGTATAGTTTAATAATGTCACATGTTCAAACACAGAAAGTTCGCCTTCTGGTGAAAGACATGCGGGTGCCTGAAGTTATAATAGCAATAATAATATTATTATTATTTATTAGAAATGTCATGTTATGTACATAAAAGACGACACGAAGAGAGAGGAAACGACAGAAGACACCTGTCGTGTCTGTCACGTCGCCGAAATGGGATTCAGAAGGTGCGATTATCTAAATTTCCAGTCTTTATTTATTGTGTTTTTGCGCGGATGGCGCTACTTTGTAGGTTTTGTGCGCGTGCTCCAGTTGCTGCCCACCCAGGCGGGAGGCCTGCGTGACGTCACACATCTCGCGGCGGCCTCCTGCCTTCGTACTGTGCTGGCGTCGGTTCAGCTGTCGAGCCTGGAAGCTCAGAGTTGGCGGTATGAAAACGTGGAACGGATCAAAATTTAACCCCTCGATAGTGGGAGTAACTAACAGATGATTAAGATATCGAAATCAACATAGACTAGAGACACGGCTACGACCCCGACGCCTCATCGAGCGCAGACGAGTAAAGTGAGCTTGGAGCATATGTCGAGCGAAGTGAGTGCTCGACATATAAAAGCAGCCAACTAATTGCTTAGGCATAGACAACGCAGCACGCAATTTTTGTGACGGGAGCACTGTTACTACGCAGCCAGACTTGCGTGCATAACTCCCGCGAACAGGCGCGCGATTCACGTGAAGGGGCCTGTTAGTAAATTGCCGAATTTCTTACTTTCGGATGGTCTCGTGAATGAGCGAAGAACCTCTCCGCTCATTTTTCATATTATTGTGCATGCTCGCATGGAAACACAATTATACGATATATTTATTTTTCTACCCGTTCAAGCATATATATTTGCTGCGGGCGGTTTGTTTGCTGAATACACTGCAAATTGAGAATAAGGGAGACGAGAGTGTTTATACGGCGCATTTCTGTTCGGCGTCCTTGCCAGTTGATTTCCTGTCGCAGGTTGTTTGAAGCAGCGAAAAAATTGGAACAAGTGAAAATACTTCGGAACTGTTTCTTGACAAAGCAAACACACCTGTAACAAATGCTGCCAAGTTTTTAACCTTGAAAGTACGCACAATTACTTACGCTACTGAGTGCGCATTTTTTCCAGTAAACTGCACTCTTTGCAAGTTAGGTGTAATTTTCATGTTGTTTAGGTCCTCTTTTCGCTAAAGTGCGGCTGGCATGCTTTAGGTTTTGCACTTTGTGGGGAATATTGCCACCCAGTATTGCGATCTGGCGCAAAGCTTAACTGGAAGACGACGATGTAGCGCTTGCGCTATCGCAAACCAACCACCATTACTGCTATACCGAGCAACACAGCAAAAACCGCTTCCTCCTGGCTGGCTCCAGGTCTTCAAGGAGGTCTCCTTCACAAGTATTCGTGACATTATTCAAGGCAAAGCACGAGGTTTGAGGCACTGTCTTTTCAGTGGCATGATAATGATTCGCAACACAGAAAGAATTATATATTACTCGCTGTCGATTAATTTGCAGCGATAAAAAATTGGCACCTAGAAGCTTTGTCCCGCAGGATAGCTGCGCCACACGGATTCATTCTACAGAGCTTAGCATCCTTTGGGAAAGCATGACAAGGCGTGTCCCTTGCCCCGCCGCACTACTGTTACAACCTCTAGTGGAGTAATGCTTTGACATCCCCACCCTTCCCTCGTCTGGCAGCCACGTGGATCAAATTCGAGCTCAAACGAATTCGGACACAAGAGGCGGAACTCGCCGCGCGTCCCCTACGTCGCGCTTATAGCCCACGCAGCTGCAGCAGGCGCACGCCGTGACGCCGAAGCGGCCGAGCCGGCCGGGCATGGAGGTAGGGAAACGCATGATGTCACAGCTTCCATGGAGCAGTAGTTCTGGGAGCCGCCGCCAGCTGCACCAGTTCGAAGAAAAATTGAGGGGACACAATGCTTTCCGCTGGTTTCCATCAAAAAACGATGTGGTTTCGGTCGACTTAGGAACGCGAGCTTTTATTCCAGTGTAAACTTAGAGCCTGAAATTTAATGCAGTATCCATTTAAACGAATATTTTCGGGCAAACATGGCTGCAGCTTGTGCCCCCCAGTGTGTTGTGTGTGCCTGGGGGTGGAGAGATGAACAAAATTTGGTAATGGAATGTTTTCCGCTTGTGGGAGAATTTCCCAAAAGAAGAAAATTAAGTTTATTCTGCGGTGGACGGAAATAAGCGAAATTATATTTCGAACAATTAGCACGGTCGCAGAATGAAACATGCAGTATATGCCGAAAATAAGCCGGACCCCTATTTTTTCAATGATTTGAAAACAGTCTAATTCGTTTTTCTGTGTGAATCTCAAACGACAGAGGCATACTCGGCTTAGTCGGGAAAAGAAAGGGAGGAAGGAAGGGTGTGGCGAGGAGCGACTATTTTTTGACTTTAGGAAACAAAGTCGCAAAAACTGATAAGCAAATTTGTGACATGCGCGCAGACTAGGCCCAATTATTGGGCAGTGTCAATCCTATTTACTTGTTGCTCTACACTTACTGAATATCGGAGTCTTGTAAAGAGCAATGGAATGAGCTAATATATTTTTCTTCTAACACGTAGGAGTATGTTTTCTTGATGTTTAATCTTATACTACAGTCCACATGCCATCGATCAATAGCCGCTAAAAAATCATAAAGATCACCATGATGACAGGCTCCCTAACACAGTTCAGTAATCCGCAAATAATATTATGGACAGAACTGAGGACAAAATAAGGCAAATCATTATCTAAGTAAAAAACAGTGAGAGACCAACTAAGCTTCCCTGCGGCGTTCCAGAAGTTACGCTCAGGTATTTGAAAACGAAATCTTTGACCGCTACAGAGTGATTCGATCCCGATCGCGATGGTCACATTTTGATGAAGGGGAAATGCTAGAGGCTCGTGTACTGTGCGATATCAGTGCACGTTAAAAGTGATGAATCAACATTTATTGAGCCCGAAATAAATTGGTGGTGCACGCAGGCACCAGACGGGGTGGCTCCCTGGTGACGGGACCCATATGTTCCCAGCAGCTCCTGGCTCCTGTCCGTCAGTGGAAGCTGAATCGGTAGCGCGGGGCTGGATAACAAGGTCTCCCATCGCTCAAGAGGTTGGGATTGGTGGTGTTTGCAGGAAGAGGAGGAGGAGGGTCTTGAGTTCTCTGCACTTTGCCAAGACGTGCGCCAGGGCGCCCTTTTTTCTTTTGCAAAAATAGCAGAGCATATCGTGTTCCACAGGGTGCATGCGGTTCAACAGTATGGGATGCTCAAGCGATCCCGCCTGCGCTCGACGCAGGATCGTCTGTTGTTGCCTGGTGAGTTTCGGGTGCAGTTCTGGCAGTCTGCACCTTTCCTCTTGGTACATCCTGGTAACGTGCCGCAAGCTCGTAACCGGATGCGGTAGCTTTTCGGGCTCGTGCTCGGCCCGGATTGACATTTCTCGGGCATGATAGTCGGCGATGATGTTGCCTGTTACCTTCGAGTGAGCCGGAACCAACACGAGCTCTATGGCTCTCCCCGGAGACTTGCATTTCGACAGAATGGCTCGGGCCGCGGAGGACATTACCCACCTGCGGAAGCTGCCGTAGGCTGTCTTGCAAGGGCCACGGCCGCTTCATCGGCAACTGCGGGGTCTGTTATCTACAGCGACGCGCTAACGATTAGCCTGTCTTTTGCCGTAACCACCACCACTGCAGAGTCACTGTGTTCTAGAGTAGAAGATCCTGGGGTTCTCTTCCGGCTTCCGGGCTATGGCCTTGGCCCGTGTGGTGCGCCTCTCGTCGTCTTTGCCCGGCGTCATGTTCCGGGGAAGGGGTTTGGTCTTAATGGTCGTCTTCCAGTCCTCCGGAAGGGCTGCCTTGATGGGTACTGCCTCGATCTGCCATTCTGTCCTGCGTAGTACTGCTCCTCCGTGTTCCGTGTGACTGAGCCGGATTCTCTGATTAGAGAGGTAGGCAGCGATGAGCTCCTCCACCGTGTTGTGGGCGCTTATGTCCAGCAGTCTTTGCGTGGACGAGTATATGGGCATGCCCAGTGCTTGCTTCGTTGCCTTACGAAGCATCGTTTTTAGGGTGTCCCTATCCACCTTGGTCAGCTGGAGACACGGTTTGGAGTAGCTAACCCGCGACACGACGAACGCGCGTACCAGGCGCATGGCATCGTCCTTTTTAAGACCTCGGTTTTTGTTAGATACCCTCTGGAGCATACTAAATTTTTTTTCTGTTGTAGTCTTCATCTTTGTGACGGCGGCGTGTGCCTTCCCGTCGCTCTGAAGTAGTAAGCCGAGAATCCTAGTGCGCTGTGCTGGCTAGATGGCCGTTCCGTCGATGGTGATGATTACGTTCGGCGGCAGCTCCTCCTTGTAATTTTCCGGTTGTATCATGAGCAGCTCTGATTTCTAGGGACGCAGCTCAGTCCGCACGGCTTTGCGTACTCGTGAACTGTCGCTGGCGCCCGCTGCAATGCTTCCTCCGTCAAGGCATCGGACCCGGCTCGGGCCGTCCACACCGTAACATCGTCGGCGTAGAACGCGTGGTCCACTCCTTCGATTTTCTTGAGTAGATCGGGCAGACAAGAGAGGCCGATTGAATAGCAAGAGCGGCAAGACCTATCCCTGAGGGGGGGGGGGAGGCTATCGCCGAGTTCGAGAGAACCGACTTCTGTTCCCCTATCCTGGTGGTCGCCGTTCGGTTTTATAGAAAATCTTTTATGCATCCGAATGTCTTTCAGTCACACCTGGTCTCTTTCATACTCTGCAACAGGCTCGCGTGGGACTCGTTATCTAACGCTCCCTTCAGGTCGAGGGCGAGTATCCCGCGCGGCGCGTGCTTCGTTGCCTGCTTGTCGACCAGTTCGTGGAGTTTTATCATCACATCTTCGGTGCTGAGATGTTGCCTGAAGCAGTACATCGTCTCCGGCATCTGATTCGTTTCCTCGAGGTGCTTCTGCAGCCGGCGAAGGACTATGCGCTCCATCACCTTCCTCACGCAGGACATGAGGGAGATGGGCCGCATATTTTATATCGTGAGGGTCTTACCAGGCTTTGGAATGAAGCGAACCTCAGCATCCTTCCATTCCTTCAGCAACCGCGAGCTTTCCCATGCTTCGCTGGTGTGCTCTAGGAGGCTGCGGGCCGCTGCACCGGTCATGTTACCGAGTAGTTTTTTTTTATTCGAAAATGAAACTGAGCACAATTCAATATGTACAATAATAACTGGACCCATAGCCAGGGGCTAGTTTCGGGTCCAACACAATACAATACAACATATTTTCAGCACGCGGAAACGAACATTTCTATTCCTAAAATGAAAATTAGAACGTTATAAGATTTGCGGAGAAAAAATACAGGAATACAAACAAACGCTCACAAAAAAACATATTTCTCTTCGAAACAAAAAATAAAAATTCATACCATATACTTCACATATTCATCAGGAACATTTTGAGGGATTGTACAAATTTTTTTTCTGTTTTAACCTCATTAGGAATGCCATTCCAGACTTAAACTCCAATGAATTCTAATAATCTTTGCCCGTAAGTATTGTGACAGGCGGGCAAATTGAAATGTTTTGCACTAGCAGCCCTAGTCTCCCTTTGTAAGGGAGTTTGTAAGTTATGGTGCCCCTGCCAGGTGCACTTCTCTTGTTACTGACATCTATCGCTGTCGACAGTTCCGTCATGTAAACAGCAGGTCCAGCTCTTCGTTCGGGTCCTTCGTACCTCTCGGGCACCGGGTACTGGGCTTTCTCTGTCTTTAGGTACTTCGCCTTCAGGTCTTCCAGGAGCCTGCGGCCGTCTCCCTTGTACATGTTCAATAGATTGGTGAGGATGCAATTGGTCGCCGTTTTGCTACTCAGCAGGTCGATCAGATGCCTCAAGAGACACCACGTCTCCTCCGTCGAGAGCTCGCCCTCTAGGCTGTCGCAGGTCTTCAGCCAATTTTCCCTACATAGTTTTGCCGCGTGCTCAGCGATCTGTTTATTCAAGACTGCTATGCTCTTGGCCAGATTTCAGTTGTGTCGCTGACGTTTCCACCGCGGCGTTAACGAGTGCCGGGCCGCCCACATGTAGGTCAGTCTGGCGTCCACATACAGTGTCCGCGACATCATTGCGATTTCTTGCGCAAATTTTTGAAGGGCTGTCTTCTGCTCCCTCGCACATTCGGTGTGGGCTCTCAGCTTGTCCCGATTCTTCCTCGGACGCCTCTTCTTGTTCTTGGGTAAACATTCTTATCTTGCACCCATTTAGTGATCCGCGCCGTCCCCAGCACAGCCCGATTTCGGGAGCCTTGAATCGTGATGCCGATCACGCTGTGGTCATACCCCAGGTCCACTTTTACGCTTCTCCAGGAGATAACCACGAAAGGCCTGGCGTGGTGTCCCTCGCGGCACTGTTGCCTCTTCTGGTGATTACGTCCGGCTCGTTCAGGAGGGCCATCTCAAGATCCTCCATTGCTTTGGCCAATGCTTTTCCTCTCTTGGACTTGAACCTATAGCCCCACGTTTTGTGAGGGGCGTTAAAGCCGCCGAGAATCAGGAGCGTCCTGGTCCCCGCCAACCCTTTCGTCTGGCACACGATGTGGTCAAGTTCGTACTGCCATAGTGACGGCTGGCAGTGCGCTCTCATTAAAAATGAATTGCCCGAGCTGCCAATTTCTCTCGCGTGAATTGCTACCAGCGTGTGCTCGAACCCGCCCAGCACCGTGACATGCTGAGTTGCCCCCACGTTGCTGCAGACGAGCACAGCCGTTCCGTTCTGCGTGGGGTCCGTGTAAGTGGCGTACCGCGGGAGTCATCGTTTTCCGTTTGTTTCCTGCGGACGAATTACATCGGGCTTGTTTTCTTGCTCGTCAATGTGTAACAACCCGCCGCGGTGGCTCAGTGGTTAGGGCGCCCGGCTACTGATCCGGAGTTCCCGGGTTCGGACCCGACCGCGGCGGCTGCGTTTTTATGGAGGCAAAACGCTAAGGCGCCCGTGTGCTGTGCGATGTCAGTGCACGTTAAAGATCCCCAAATGGTCGAATTTATTCCGGAGCCCTCCACTACGGGCATATCTTTCTTCCTTTCTTCTTTCACTCCCTCCTTTATCCCTTCCCTTACGGCGCGGTAGAGGTGTCCAACGATATATGAGACAGATACTGCGCCATTTCCTTTACAAAAAACAATTATTATTGTTATTATTATTATTATTAATATTATGTGTAGCATTTGTTACGTTTCTTTGTTGCGAATCCCGTGGCAGTTCCATTGGTAAATTACGGTGGTGTCCCCCCCCCGGTCTTCTTCTTGTGCTTTTTACTTGGCTTCTGCATAATCCTTTCCGGACGTCTTCATTCGAGTGCGCTATTTCGCGATCGCGTCTGATTTTTTCTGTCCGCTCCTTTTTCAGAGACGCGAAACGGTTCCTCCCCGATGTTGAGGGTACTTTTGGAGCTAGGCGCTCGTGTCTCACCGATGGCGTGTGAGGCTGACTCTCGACAGGTTCAAGTCGGGCGTCCATTTTGCCTAGCCTTTCGTTAATTTATTAAAATGTGGCCAGAATGGCCGCCAGCTCTCCTCGCGGTAGCTGTGCCGTTGTCGTGGTCGCAGTCTCAGCGGTCACCGCTTCCTCTCCGCTCGCAGGCCTTTCTTCCCATCGCGTCCATTGCCTCTTGGTTATTTGATGCACGTGGCGTGGCCCCAGCCTCTACCGCCGCCCGCCCTAGGCGGGGCGACGGGGGGTCCCTCCGTGGCACCCTGCGCAAGCCTGCGGCGTTGTTTGCCGCCGTGCTGTTTTTTTGGGGTCTTGCATTTGCCGAGCTGGCGTTACTCGCCAGCGTTTCGATCTTATTCTTAAGCGCACGTATTTGGGCGTTCTGGATCTGAGCGTTTTGGCGCTCTATGATAATCTTATGCGCTATCACTTCGCTACTGTCCTTTTGCGGATGCGCGTGTGTGTTAAGGGTTTGGGACGAGGTGATAAGAGGGAATTCGGTGTCTCTTGTTCGAGCGACGGGAGACCCGTTGGTCCAGCTAACCTTTTTCTCGGCGATCCGTCGGCGTCCGGTTGACCCGCTTTGGGACCTCGGACAGACCCCGACACACGAACTGGCCCGGAAGCGCGAGCGGCGGTTGCCGCCACCGTTGCCGCCCCCGGATGGTGTCTTCGATAGGGAGGGACTCTGGCGGCCGTTTCCTCCGTCATTGTTGCTGCTGCTGCGGCCTGGCGTGTGTGACCGGCCCCGTAGTTTGGAAGCGCTACTGCGGGGTCCGCCTGCAGGACCTCTCTTGTCTCGGTTCCTTCTCCCGGTATCTTCTTCCTCCGCTCGGCACCGTTCCCAGCGCCTCCGGCGGACGACGTAAGGCGTCTTTAAGTGGGCTTTGCAGGCCTTGTCCGCGGTCAGGTGTTTGCCTCTCCACAGGCCACACTACGGGACACTTCCGTGGTCTCTGGCGGGGTTGGAGATTCCGCACCCTCGGCAGATTGTGTTCGAAGGATCCGGGCACACGTCCCTTTTGTGGCCCAACCTTCCGCACGCATAGCATGCGTCGATTTGCTTTCTGTACAACGTGCACTCCGTGAGCCGGTAAGCGTATTTCAAGTAAATCGATGCTTTGTGCCCTTCGAAAGCAATGACGAATAATCAGGTCTTACCGATTCTACTTCTCCCGAACATATCGGCGGACACCTGAACCGCGCCGTAAGGGAAGGGATAAAGCAGAGAGTGAAAAAAGAAAGGGAGAAAGGGTGCCGTAGTGGGGGGCTTCGGAATAATTTCGACCACCTGGAGATCTTTAACGTGCACTGACATAGCATAGCACACGGGCGCCTTAGCGTTTCGCCTCAATCGAAACGCAGCCGCCGCGGGCGGTTTTAAGCCCTGGAACTGCGGATCAGTAGCCGAGCGCCGTAACCACTGAGCCCCCGCAGCCGGTATGTTGGAACGTAAATAAGATGTCTTTAATATTGAGAGAATCTGTTTTGATTCTTGCGAGTATAACGAACGTGCCACTGTGGAAGAAGAAAAAGCGCCTGCATCCGTGGAAAAAGATGTTGCTCTCCCGCTCGCGCGCTCGGACCACTTAGGGACCGCCACAGTTTTACGTCTCGTCTCCGGAGGTTCTCCTTCGAGGTTCTCCTTCGGAGGTTCTCCTTCGTAACATGTGGTGGAGGTCCGGGGTTACGCTTCCCGGCTACCGGACTCCGCACAGCATCACAACGGACCTCACACCTGTCCACCAGCGAACCAGCCGCCGTATCCGCGAAGAGTCGCCTGCATTTGGGCCCCTTCCCCCGCCTAAAACAACGACGCAGCCTTGGCCACCGAGTCTAACTGGCATGGCCACTGACACCGGGTTCCAGGCGCCGACCCAGCCTAGCCCGGTGAGTCAAACTGTCATGGCCACTGACCCCCGGATCCTGGCGCCGATCATTTGCCACCCACCGTGAACACCGCCATCTTTTCACGGTGACGTTTTCGAAGACGCTGAGGATTGGCTGCTGAAATTCGAGCGTGTCGCCAACTACAACGGCTACAGCGACGAGCGCAACCTCCACAACGTAGTAGTAGTAGTAGTAAAGACTTTTATTCGACCATAATTTATAGGCCGAGCATGTCAACCGCCTGGGCGACCACAACGTATATTTTGCTCTGGAATACTCTGCCCGGACGTGGTTTCAAAACCACGAGATACCCGTCCCACCTGGGAGACGTCTTGCCAGAATCTCCTGGCTACATTCACCAACGCCGACCGCCGGGAGTAGGCTGAAGCTGCTCTGCACTCCCGAAACCAGCGCACGAATGAAAGTGTGCGCATGTGCATCGAGGACATGGCTCTTCTATTCAAGCGTGCCGATCCCAACATGACTGAGGAGAAGAAGCTTCGCCATTTGATCCGAGGGGTTAAGCAGGAGCTCTTCGCAGGCCTCGTACGCAGCCCACCCCGCACTATAGCGGAATTTCTCACCGAGGCGAGCACCATGAAGACGACGCTCCAACAACGGCCCGCCAGTACAATCAGGACATCAACAGCATTGTGCCCGAAACCTTTTCGTCGTGCCTAGGCGGCAGTACAGACACATTGCGCGAACTGATTCGGTCAGTTGTCCGGGAGGAACTGCAACGGTTTCGTCTGCCCCAGGTTGCACCTGGGCCCCTGGCAGCGCTGACAGAAGTCGTCAGGGACGAAGTGCGGCAGGTTGCGCAGGCGCCTCCTGTTCCCGAAGCGCCGCCCCACTTCGATACCCGACCCACATATGCATCCGTTGTACGTCGCTCGGCTGGCTACGGTCGCGCTATTCCGACACCTGCTATGAGCAGCATTGGCAAGTGTCACGCAACCGCACCTGGCTCCGCTGTTCAATCGACGTCTTCTCTAAGTAGCACCACCCCATATTATGCAACTGCCCCTGCTACAGGTCATCCACGTCCTTTGAAGTCAGATTTGTGGCGTACACCGGACCGCAGGCCTCTGTGCTACCACTGTGGGGAGCCCGGTAAACTATACCGAGCCTGTCCGCACCACCAAGCGGGTCTTCGCGGTTTCCGTCCTGACGCACCTTGTCCTCATAACGATGAACGTCCGCCTGAGATTGGGGAGCATCTCTGGGCGCGCCAGAACAGTGTTTACTCTGGAAGGCGCGAGTCCCGTTCGCCTTCGCCTCTCCGCTATCGTGCGTCTAACCCCGACCGCCAGAGTAGTTCCGCTGGCCGTCGCTCGCCCAGTCCTCGTCGGGAAAACTAACACCAGCTACCTCTGCAGGCAAGGCCGCTGACGTCGAGATGTGTCAAGATTTTGCATCGCGGAACCATCGAGCCGACGATACCTGGACAGAGAGGGGAAGGGACAGTACCCGATACGCTGCATCCGATTTGCGGGTGACAATTGATGGCACTGAGGTTACCGCGCTGCTCGATACCGGTGCTGATTATTCCGTTTTGAGCCGTGCCTTTGCTGGAGACCTTAAAACGTTCTGACACCGTGGACGGAGACCCCCATGCGCACCGTTGGTGGCCACGTAATTTCCCCTGTTGGCAAGTGCATAGCTAGGGTTGGAATTTGGGGTTTCACGTACGTTGGTGAATTTGTCGTGCTCTCTGAGTGTTCCAGAGACTAGATTCCGGGGATCGACTTCCTGCAGGCGAACGGTGCTGTGATTGACTTTACGGACGCACGTGTCACGTTCTCTACCAAACAGGCCGTGACCCGCATTGACTCCCGAGATCCTTGCAGCAACGCTCTCCGCATTGTCCAGAATGACGTCACGGTGCCGCCGCGGTGCAGTGTCCTGGTGCTCGTGCGGAAACACCTATTCCACGACTACGAGGGCCTGGCAGATGGCCATACTTCACTGCTGCTTGAGCGGGGCCTTGTTGTTGCCCGAGGTCTCGTCCACTACGTGACAGCCGTACCAACGTCCTCCTGACCATCTTTTCCAAAAAATACCAGCACCTCGTCAGAGGCACGGCTATTGCCTTCCTTCACGACGTTGCTGAGGTTCCAGGTTTGTGCACCGTTGGAGGACCCACTCCAGAAAATGCTCTCCCACACTACGCTCTTCAGTCAGTCAAAATAAATTCGGCCTTGCCAGCTGTTCAGAAGGATCTTCTGTCGGACCTCTTGACAGACTTTGCGGACTGTTTCGCTACGTGTTCGAAGGTCGGCCGCACTCCACTCGCCAAGCACCGTATCATCACTGTTGCGACAACACGACCCGTCTGCCAGCGCCCCTACCGTGTTTCGCCGATTGAGCGAGAAGCCATTCAAAATCAAGTTGCCGAAATGCTTGCGGACGATGTCATTCAGCCGTCCACCAGCTCATGAGCATCGCCTGTGGTTCTGTCAAAAAAAGGACAACACTCTGCGTTTTTGTGTTGACTATAGAAAACTTAATAACGTGACCAAAGAAGGATGTTTGCCCACTGCCCAGGATAGACGACACGCTCGACTGATTGCAGGACGCCCGATACTTCTCGTCGTTAGATCTTAAAAGTGGGTAGTGGCAGATCGAAGTGGACGAAAAAGACCGGGAGAAAACAGCTTTCATGACGCCCGACGGCCTCTATGAGTTTAAAGTGCTCCCATTTCGTCTGTGCTCAGCACCGCCCACGTTAAAACGCATGACGGGCACGGTTCTCTCCGGCTTGAAGTGGCAGTCCTGCCTGGTGTACCTGGACGATGCCGTTATATTTTCTACCCCCTTTGACCAACACTTGGAGCGGCTGCGCATTGTGCTGCAAGCAGTCAAATCCGCACAACTCACCATCAAAGCCGAGAAATGCAATTTTGTCTTTTAAGAACTTCGCTTTCTTGGTCACGTTGTCAGCGCACAAGGTGTTCGCCCGGACCCTGACAAGACCGCTGCCGTCTCAGGTTTTCCACGCCCAAGTGACAAGAAGGCCGTTCGCCAGTTTTTGGGTCTGTGCTCGTATTATCGGCGCTTTGTTCAAGATTTCTCGCGAATTGCCGAACCGTTAAAATCACTGACTCGAGACGACGCGCCCTCCGTGTGGGGAAGCGACCAAGAGGCTGCATTTGTCGAGCTTCGGAACCGTCTACAACGTACTCCGATACTCTCCCATTTCGATGAACACGCTGCCACGGACATCCACAGTGATGCCAGCAATGTCGGCCTTAGTGCGGTACTGATCCAGTGGCAAGACGGTGTAGAAACGGTCATCAGTTATGCCAGCCGAGCACTTACGCGCGCCGAGACCAATTATTCTACGACGGAGAAAGAGTGCCTTGAAGTGATATGGGCCATCAGAAAATTCCGGCCGTACCTCTACGGGCGAACCTTCCGTGTGGTAAGCGACCACCACTCTTTATGCTGGCTGGCGAGCCTCAAAGACTCCTCAGGACGGTTGGCTAGATGGAGCTTACGCTTGCAAGAATACGACTTAACAGTCGTCTACAAGTCGGGCCGTAAGCATCAGGATGCAGATTGTTTGTCGCGTGCGCCTATCAAAATCGGTCCCGAGGAACCCACCGATGATTTTACTTTCCTAGGCGCTATTAGTACCACCCAAATGGCACAGCTTCAGCGGGCGGACTCGGAGTTCGCGCCGCTCAACGATTACCTCAAAGGCGTCGACTCTCGCATCCCGCATGTTTTTCGTCGCGGGCTCCACACATTCACTTTAAAATCTGGTGTTCTCTACAAGCGCAACTTTTCCATCAACAGAGAAGCGTTTCCACATAACTGCAGCGTAAAAAAGTACGAGCACAAAAAAGGGGGAGAAACACATACGACACGGACGCAGCTTTTGTCCGTGTCGTATGTGTTTCTCCCCCTTTTTTGTGCTCGTAATTTTTACGCTACAGTTATGTGGAAGCAAAGTAACCAACTTGCCCAAAAGCTCGTTTTACTAAAGAGAAGCGTTCCTGCTTGTCGTGCCATCACAGCTGCGGCCAGAGATGTTGAGTGCCTGTCATGATGCACCCTCCACCGGCCATCTCGGAGTAAGTCGTACGCTCGCGCGCATTAAGCAGAAGTATTATTGGCCCAGGTTACTTCCATCAGTGCGGGCCTACGTAAAAACATGCCGCGACTGCCACTGTTGTAAGTCTCCTCCGTCGAAACCAGCCGGATTTCTCCACCCCGTCGAACCGCCGAAGATTCCTTTTCACCAAGTGGGCATGGATCTCCTTGGCCCTTTTCCGAAGTCTTCATCTGGAAAGCGTTGGATCGTCGTTGCCACCGACTACCTGACACGGTACGCTGAGACCACGTCTCTTGTCAAAGGCACTGCTGCTGAAGTGGCGCAATTCTTCGTACACAACATTGTACTGCGTCATGGAGCCCCCGCCGTTGTTTTTACTGACAAGGGAACTGCTTTCACTGCCCGCTTAACCCAGTTCGTGATCACTCTGACGCACACGAGCCATCGACGTGCCACGGCCTATCACCTAGAGACAAACGGATTGGTAAAGCGACTCAACCGCACTCTAGCCGACATGCTTTCTATGTATGTTGACGTTGAGCATCGAACTTGGGATAACATTCTTCCGTACGTAACGTTTGCCTACAACAGCGCCCTGCAGGAGACAACCCGACTGACCCCCTTTCAGATTGCCTTCGGTCGGCAAGTGACCACTCCGTTGGATGCTATGTTGGCCGTTGATCCCTACTGCGACTCTGACGCTGACCTCGACGCAGACACCTTCGTTCAGCGTGCTGAGGAAGCGCGGCAATTGGCACGCCTGCGAATTAACCGCCAACAGGAAACTGACGCCGCTAGGTACAACCTCAGACTCCGCTTCGTCAGTTACGCGCCTGGCGACTTGGTGTGGGTGTGGACACCTGTTCGTCGGCGCAGCCTTTCTCAAAAGTTTCTGCGCAGATACTTCGGCCCTTACAAAGTAGTGCGCCGCATCAGTGATGTGACGTATGCAGTTACTCCCGTCCAAGCGGCTTGCTCGTCACGCCGGTGTCACCGTACTGAAGTCGTGCACATTGTTCGCATGAAGCCTTACCACGACAGACTCCCTTACTGAACAGCGGTTCACTGCAGCTGTATTTTGCTGATATTTCCCTCCTAGCCGCATCGTGGCGATGCTGCAGAAGAAGGGGCAGTGATACGTGCCACTGCGGAAGAAGAAGAAAAAGCGCCTGCATCCGTGGAAAAAGAAGATGTTGCTCTCTCGCTCGCGCGCTCGGACCACTTATGGACCGCCACAGTTTTACGTCTCGTCTCCGGAGGTTCACCTTCGAATTGCTCGTAACAATACGTTCTAAAACTTTGCAACGGCTGCTAAAAACTGATACAGGCTGGTAAAAATATACAATTAAACTCCTGATTCGTGAACATGTACTTGTTGCGCTACTCTTCAGTCAAATGGTAGATGACCGTAAAAACTGGCAAAACAAGCAGTCGCGTCTCAGGCGGCAGGAAATATTGCCTCGTGCCAGTGGCGACTAGCAATGAAAAAAGTCAAAGAATAAATAAAACAAACTTGCATGTAATTAAATACTACCCCCTCCCCAACGCTGTTCCCACTTGAGAACAACGGCGGTATACTTACAAGTAAACGCACCCATGTATACATGTTTCATAACTCTGTACTGTGAAATTTCATGACTTTTTCTGAAACTGTGCTGGCCCAAGTCCCGATATATTGTTGCACAACAAAACAGAAAAATTCACTTTGCGAAAGCGGTGTATTCTCTGTTATGTGCCAGTTGGGTAATTATATTAACGAAGAAATGTGAAGTTAGCTACACCGTCTCTTAATCTGCCTAGAAAGCTCATTTTGCTATTTTATTCTTTGCGTTAAGTCCAGACTTAGCAAAAAATTTACTTGATTGGTAAATCCTTCAATTGCCCATTAGACAATTCCAGCGATTAAAAGCGAGCGGTTGCCGTTCACCGCCCTAATTTCGGCATGCACACAAACGTGTACAATGCCTTTGGTGGAACATAGCTGTATGCTTTCCTCATTAAGTTGTGTTGAGTAGTGTGTATGTGCATTTTCAAGACACTAGCTGCGCTTTCTAAAAAAAACATTCTCGATTACTTTTATTTTGAAAAACAAATGCCTGATAATACAAAAACGTCCGACCGAACTTCTTTTTCTGCTAAGTCCTCAAGCTTCCCACAGTTCGGCTCTGTAGAAAAGGACGACGAATTAAAGGAACACGATACTTACGTTTCAACAACCTTTTAGCTTACGAGATAAGATGTGAAAGAAAATATGAATTTATTTATTCATTGCAAGCCTCAAATTCCCCTAATAAGAGATGACATTCGGGAACAGCTGGTTCACGTCGAAGAGGAAGACTTAGGGTGTGTCGTTGGGGCAGAGGACTGCGTACTGCAGAAGCATAGGTCATGGCTGGAGCTTCAGGTCGAGGCGTCGATGACGGGCAGCCAAGCGCAAGCTGCACTTCTTCGCGGACGATTTCCCCAAATGTCGCTACTTGAGCGTACGTTGAAAGATGATAACAGGAGACACAGCAGTTCTTGTACAGTGTCGGGGATGACATCCCGCAGGTTGCTACCGAATTCTATTCCATCCAAGAGGGTTGTCGTGATCACTTGGAGCTGTTGAGAGAAATGGCTAACTCGTTTTTCGAAAATTTTCTCAGTGGTGGCCGCTTCACTCGTGAATTCAGTGTCAGTCTTCGGTGGATTGCCGGTCAGACCACCGAAAAGTGCCTATTTAGCACCACGCACCGCAAGCGCCACCTTGTTCTTTTCTGTCATGTCGGGGTCGGCACGTCGAAAAAGGCGCTTCATGTCTTCTACGTATGCGGTGACTGTCTCATTTGGGCGCTGGATGCGCAATTGTAGCAGCTACGCTCTTTCTTTCCTGGCAATGCTTGCGAATGTCTTGAAGCGCTCTCGCTTGAATTATTCCCACGTCGCCAGGCAAGCCTCGGGGTTTTCGAACCAAATTCTGACTAAGCCTTAGAACCAAATTCTGACTAAGCCTTCAAGGGCAAAGAAAAAGTGGCTCACTTTAGTCGTGTCATCCCAACTGTCGAATACGGCGATGCGCTCAAACTGGTTCAGCCACTCTTCAGGATCTTCGCCCAGTGAACCGTTGAACTTGGGCGGTAGTCGGGGCTGGTGCAAAATAACGGGGGCTGGTGTCGTAGCCATGGTTGACGTCGGCGCTGAGGAGTCTTCCTTTGCTTGCGTCTGGTCCGGTGCTAGTCTGTATTCGGGTGAACGGCTCTGGAGACGACGGCTGCTTCGCACTTCGTCTTCGGTTGGGACGGCTTATGTGGCTTCTCGTGATCTGCTTCTGCAAGGTGGTTCGGGCTTCTTTGGCGGCCTCCAGGCGTGAGGGGGACAAGAACAGCCGTGAGCACCTCCAGCAGGTATTAGAGTCTGTGAGGAAGAGAGCGATAAGTTCTAAAAGAAAAGTGAATATCGGACTGACTTGCACCCACAATGGACTGAATCACACGGCGGTGGTGAAAAGAACAAACGTGCTCGGCGGTCGTCGAATAGAATGCCCGCCGCTCTCGGCCATGCTCAATTTTAAGCAGATTGCGAACTTTCGAGATACGGGGTGTAAAGTTACCACAGCATTCTGGAACAACCTAGAAACGCCTCCGCCTGGATGCGATTAATCCGAATAAATCTTCTCTCCTCTTGCATTGCAAACAAAGCGATAAAGCCGCCTTGGGGCAGCTTTGAAGAATGAACCAAAAGTACATATATTCGCGGTAATATGGCTGCACACATGAACCAGCTCTGCAAAGTGTTTATATCAACCCGTCTTTCCTCACGTGGTCCTGTTAACCGATACTCATGGCTTGGAGAAATTTCTCAGCCGAGTTGAAGTAGTTAACGTTTGATAGTTTTTGATACGTAGCGCATTTATCATCCTTATTATTTAAAACATCAAATACGTACCACGCTAAGCAGCAATAGTTTAAAATTGGACGCAAAATGAATTCTGTATATGTCAGCACCCAAATATATCATTGTTACTCAATTACATATTCGTCTTGATTACATTGTGATTGATTACGTTGGCGCCATTAAATACATCGGTGTAACGTTAGCCATCATTCGTAACATATTGATTGGCAGGAACATATTGATTCGTTGTGTTGTAATCTTGCTTCAGCTTGTTACATCCCACTGAAAACAGGGCATTGTTGGACATATCTGTGCTGGAGATCATTTATTTTCCTCTTTTCCATCCCACTGGACCTACTGCTGCGAGTCCTGTGGCTAGTACACACGGGCTCTACATTGATCTAATTATTTCTCTGCATAAAAGAGCACTACGTATAATTGCGTACACGAACTGCGCTTAAGCAAGCAAAAGATAACTTCCTTTCTAACACTTTACCATCCATGCTGTCTACCAACATTAAAAAATTTTGGCGCGTCGTCAACCCGCATACCGATGAATCTATTAACGGACGCGTCAGGTGACCCTATTCCGGCTCATTTATGCGCATCAGAACTTAACGAAACTTTTGTTCAGAACTTCTCACGGACATCAAACACCAAACATCCCGTTCCACTCCCAATTTCTCAAGTATGCCTCAAATTGTCATCGATTCATCTGGCGTTGCTAAACTTATTGATGCGCTACAATTTCATTCATTGCCCGGTTTTGAATCCATTCATGCAAAATTTAAAAAAAATACAATTGTCTACAGTTCCTTAATACTAACAGAAATTTTTCAGCAGACTCGCGATAGTTCCATTCTGCCAACACAATGGAAAGTCGGGAAGGTGGTTCCATTATTCAAATCAGGAAATAGAACATCTCCAACAAATTATCGCCCATCTCGCTCACTAGTACTTGTTGCAAACTATTAGAACATGTCATTTTCACTAACATTGTGAACTTTCTCGAGTCTAATTCGTTTTTTAAACCCGCACAGCATGGCTTTCGGAGGTCAGTTTCTTGTGAAACCCAACTTCCCAGCTTCACCATCAAACTTCACCATATTTTAGATCGCGGATCAGAAGCTGACTGCATTTTCCTAGATTACTGGAAAGCATTCGACAAGATATGTCACCGCTTACTATTTTTAAAGCTAACCCAACTGAATATTGACTACAATGTTCTGAAATGGGTTGAATACTTTCTTCTTAACCGGTCGCAGTTCGTTTACGCTAATAATTTTAATTCACCTTTCAGCGAAGTTTACTCGGGCGTGCTATAAGGGTCAGTGCTTGGGCCCCTTTTATTTCTTATTTACATCAATGATCTTCCTTCCATTGTATCATCTAACATTCTTTTGTTTGCTGACGACTGTGCTGTTTTCCGCGAAATAAAATCCCCCGACGATGCTGACATTCTCCAGCGTGATCTATATAGCATTTCTCTTTGGAGTAATGAATGACTAATAGAACTTAATACTAATAAGTGCAAATTTATGCGAATATCAAGAAGTTCCAACTGTCCCCCTGTGTACTACCTAAATAAAGTTGCCTTGGAAGCGGTTACTTCATATAAATACCTGGGTGTTCATATTTCTGCTGACCTTAACTTTATGCGCCATATTCAGTGCATTGCTAACAAAGCTAACCGCATGTTGGGCTACGTGCGCCGTAACTTTTCCAAAACTTCATCTTCTTTGAAATTATTGCTTTATAAAACACTAATACATTCTAATCTGGAATATGCCGCAGCGATATGGGATCCACATCATGAAAAACTGATTACTTTGCTTGAGCTGGTTCAAAATAACGCTGTTCGTTTTATCCTGTCCAACTTTAACCGTACCGCAAGTGTAACAAGCATGAAAGCTAATCTTTCTTTACCTCTTTTAGCATCCCGCCGGCAGACAATTCGTTCGAGCCTTTTTCATAAACTATACCATAATCCCACGCTTCGCGATTCTCTCATTTCGTCCCCCAGATACGTGTCAAATTGCATTGATCACCGTCACAATGTTGGCATTGAATCATGTAGCACTAAAACGGCTTTTCAGTCTTTCTTGCCTCGTACATCACGTGAATGGAACCGCCTTCCCGCAGATATCGTCGACATGATTGATAACCAGCATTTTCGTTCTGCACTAGCTAACATTGTATAACAGGAGAATGATAATACTTGTTCTCTAAAATTCATTGTATCTATTTTTGTATTTTTGTTTTGTAACCACTCCCCTCTTTAATGCCTTTGGCCCCGAGGGTTCAATAAATGAATTGAAATGAAAATCAATTGAGCCCGTGCAATCTCCTTCAGTTTACGAAATGAGAATCCCAATGGTAATCATTAGCATTACATTCAAAATTTACCCGCTTTCAGTTAATGTTTTTTTTTCTGTCTAAGCGGAATACTAGTTAGGCAAAAAAATTTAATTACCTGTAGCCCGAGACTCCTATGAACAGTGCCTAATTGAATATTACTGGGCGATAGTAGAGAATGCTGTACTTGTCAAAATCAAAATGGCTAGCAATTTCTTATTCTCTATCAAGCAGTTCTCCTTTTTGAAGATTGAGGGTTCGGTTCTCTGTTCTTTTATACGTTGGATCCTGAGTGTTGACCTCCAAGTTTTTGCTGACTGTGGATGTGTAACCGAGCTCTATGTATATTTTGTTGCTGGAATAATGAAGGTGTACAAAGGGGCTCTACTAGGATCGACTATTGGCATAGCAGATTTCGCAACTGTTTTTGTCATCGACTTGAATTATAAATAAAAGAAAAATGTTCGGAACGGGAGGATGGGGATCAGGCATTAGCACCGGTGTAATTTGGTGCGACAACTGCGAAACGTGCCATAATTGTTACGACGCCTGCACATCCTCTGGTTGTATTAAGCGATATGTAGATAGAGCTATCTCTCCTCGACTCTGACAAAGAAAAAATCGGTTAGGCTTTTGCATCGATGCAAATGCAAGGTACAAGTGGGGATATTGTTTGTAATAGGCTAGACCAGACCTCTCACCGGTGCCCAAAGGCAAACGTTGCCACTGTAGGCCTATTTAAACGTTGCACGTGACGATACTCTATTTGCTGTTGTTGGTATTGCTCACACGGAAATTATTTGGCGCATGTGGTCTCTACGGACTACAGGAGCATACTTGGACTAGAGGAAGTTTAATGCGTGATGTTTAATGAGAAGAAGTTTAATGCGTTAATGCGTGACTGACATCATATGGGGATAGTTTGGCAACAAAGCGAAAATGATATAGAAATCTTATCCGACATATGATAACAGCGTAATGATTTTCATGTTATTCGATATCATATGTACACTATATTCCTGTTATTTGATGACAGCCGGAGAGTGGTGCTCTCGAGGTTATGCCACCTGCTGCGGTACTCATATGGCTGATACTTGTACTCTGCGCTATACAGATTTTTCGAGTTCGTGATTTTTTTACTGCCACTTATGAGTGACTAAGCAGAGATGTGTGGATATCTTAAATGTCATGCTGGAAAAGATTTCCGCACGGGTTCATCGGTAATCCGAAAACCTCTTACAGAATAAATGAATTATCAATGCCTTAGCACAGACAACGAGGAAAGAACGCAGCAAGCATTATATCAGTAAGTTATGCTTGGGAAGGTTTCAATCGGCAAAGCTTCAGGGGCTGACGTTTAGAGGTTGCTCGCAAAAAGGTTTCCTTGCTTTAAACATTTCGGCTGCAAGTTAGTAAATATCTCACTATGGTTTGTTCAGCTGCTGAAAAAAGATTATAGCAGTGGAGGCTGCACACTGGAAATAGCATATGATTATTTTAAGTTCCGTTTCTGCAATATGACTTCGTACTGCAAAGTTCAGAGAGATCAGACCATGCCTCATTTCAACAACTACAAAGCCTCGCAAAATGTTTGAGCGGCTATGAGAAGAATAGATTTTATGACTCCCTGAGTAAGTTCCATCGAAACATTTAAATTAGCGATGACACGCGCGCAGTCTTATTATCTTATTAATATTTGATTACGAAGCAGGAGAACCGAGCTTAAATCCGAGAGTATAGAAAAACTTTTAACGTTGTCGTATTCCTTGTTGCTGAACAAAAAATCGAGCCCTGCATTCTTATTTGCTGCATAAATAGTATACGTAGAAAATTTTGAATTCTCTAAGGCTTTTGGGTAAAAATATACAATAAATGAAAAAAACAGTATTTAGAGCCTAAATACTCGGACATGATTGGTTGATTCACCTATCTATAAACTCATGTTCAACTGTTACATCTTTTCAGTTATTAAGTTGATACCATTCTGTTATCAGCTAACGCTGCCGCTGCAGAATATACAAGATCACAAACAAATCGCATTCGAAGCTATCTGAGAGAGAATATTTTATCCTAGCTATTGAACGTTACAAAATATCAGTACAGAAAAGAATCGCGTTTAATTTCTTTTAAAATACGGACCATAAAACACAGTACCAATAAAATGGAGTTTCGGGAAATAGGGCTTCGCAGTAAAATGTACACCAAATCAAAATTTAGGCACTTTTGAACACTGCCTCAATTACAATGTCGAAGTGAAAATCTTAAGACACTTAATTCGTCGTCCTTACACAACGCACTTCTATATTTCTAGCAATAAACGTACGACATGCACCGCGGTGGCTAACTGGTTAGGGCGCTCGGCTACTGAACCGGAGCACCCGGGTTCGAACCCGACCGCTGCGGCTGCGTTTTTATGGAGGCAAAACGCTAAGGCGCCCCTGTGCTGAGCGATGTCAGCGCGCGTTAAAGATCCCCAGGTAGTCAAAATAATTCCGGAGCCCTCCACTACGGCACCTCTTTCTTCCTTTCTTCTTTCACTCCCTCATTTATCCCTTCCCTTATGGCGCGGTTCAGGTGTCCTCCGATATGTGAGGCAGATACTGCGCCATTTCCTTTCCCCAAAAACCAATTTTCAATTCAAGCTTACAACAAAACGTTCATCATTCTAGACATTATTATAAAGGAGTGGGACTGCATATATTTAGGCGGATATGAAAAAAATTCTGGCCTCCTTTGTGGCGGTTCTATACCTTTTTGCTTTTCTGGGTTTCTACCAATGAACCGTTGAAAAGCGCTAAAGAACCACAATTCTACAAAAGGAGCGCCCTTGCAATCACGTTGTGCCGGAAATGCGATGCGTTTCACTGCACTAAAATAGGTGCGAGTATGAACGTTAAAAAAAAAATAAGTGATCTTGTGTGCCCTTTTGATACTGAATTGCGCTCGTTCATAATTTCTTTGCAAAAACATATCTCTCACAACAGACCAAACTTACGTGTATATGTGCAATGTGTAGCGTCGTCAGAGAGCAATTAAACTGCCCAAGGGAAAATATTTAATGTACAAATGTAATATGAAAACCTAATGGAAGGAAAACGTAAAAACTAACTAAGAGTTTCACATTTTCGCACAATTCAGTTGCGCGTACACTTGTGTGGAAAGCGCGGCTGTAAGCTGCTGCATTTTGAAAACAACGTAATTTTTTTTTGAGAACTCAACATTAGACATTGATAAAAATCTATCACTGAATGCGCTCTACACGATTATTTTTCATTGTGGTGTGTGCGAAAGAGATAAAAGCTTTGTTTTCTACAGATATCCGAAAAAAAATTGGAGGAGACACGGAAGCGCGGCCTTAAGGATATGACGCGACAGTGTATTGGGTAATTCCTATTTACGCAGAATTGCTGATTTTTGTTTGGTTTATGGGAGTTCAACATCCCAAAGCGACTAAGGCTATGAGGGACGCCGTAGTGAACAGCTCCGGAAATATTGACCACCTGGTGTTCTTTAATGTGCTCTGACATCGAGCAGTACACGGGCCTCTCGAATTTTGCCTCCATCGAAATTCGACCGCCGCGGCCGGGATCGAACCCGCGTCTTTCTTATCAGCAGCCGAGCGCCATAACCACGGAGCTACCGCGGCGGCCTGCTCATTTTCTATTGAACGTTCATAGATTCGTGGGAGTCTTCATACGACCAGTGCCCCAGGAGTGGCAAAGATTAGTCAAAGACAATGGGTCTAAACCAATATTAGGCAATTTTACTCTCACTGCATTGCTCCGTCATTGCAGAAGCTGGGGTACACTTTTTCTTTAAGTCCCCTTCAGGAGCATCTGTGGTTGCAAATTTAGGCGATATTGACTTCTAGTCTTTGCATTCATTCAAGTTGCTAATATCTTTCTCAGTAAAAGCATCTTAAACTTTGCAAGATAAGTCCAACCGATGTCTCAATAATGGTTTAAAATCCTACTATTTGACGAATGGCAGAGATGACCTAAGCCTGTTTCATATATGGCCTAGCTTGCGATGTGTCGGCGCACAAACATCAGGTGGGGGACGAATTACAGCCATTAGTAATTAAAGCGGTGAGTGATTGTGACTAATGGTTAACTGTAGTTTTTAAAATATGACTGAGAATAATGGCAAATAGCACATAAAAGCGAAATTCAGTGCTTTAGCTTTTATGTACCATTTTTACTATGCAGTTGGGCTAATCAAATTCTTCCTTTCCACAATTGCAGAAGAGGGTACTGGTAACTTTAAGGTTAATCCTTCCTTAAAATTTCACTAAATACTCGGTCCTGGTTTTCATTGTACCGATGCTGTGGATTCATATTTGATTGTTCTCTACATGTTGACTCCCTACATGATCATTGATGCTGTGCATCTGTACAGGGTGCTACGTACAGGTATAAGCTGTATGAGGGAACACGGGAGCCTGTAGCCGCCGCACTTTGCGAACGCTGTCGCCGACATCCGATGAAAATGGGTGGCACCATGGGCATCCCCGGAAAAAGCAGCCGCCCATACTTACTGGGCACCTACCTTTTCCGTCGATTCTTGCCGCATCTCGGCGACAGCGGTCCGCGAAGTGTGGTGGCCACGTGCTCCTGTGTTCTCTCTCATATGACTTTCAACTGTACGTACTTTACTTTTCGCTGGTGCGAAGTTTTCATACAATATTATTTCAGCTCGTGATTACGATTCGATGTAGGCGCACAGCGTATGTTCTGCATTTAAATAGCTTCCTGTATTAATCTTCACTGCCATGACTGCTCCACTCACCTTTGTCGTTCTCAATTAGTCGGTGAAGGCCGCTTGTTTCTGTCGATCAGGATCCATTCAATTAAATTTTATAGCTCTTTGACATGCCCTGCTAAGAGAGGAGCTGGCGCTTTCTCGGCTCTTGATAAGATTCATTGGCATATGAAATGCTGCAGAGTGAAGGAGGCATATATATCGGTAATTTAGGCTTCCCCACTAAGCCCATGATGTCCCTAATGTGCGCAGCCCGCACTGCCCGGTGATGTTGGGCCAGGTGCGGTCACTCCGTTTGTGCTGCCTGATGCCTCTTGAACAGAGGCATTTTGGGGAGTTGCAGGTAGTGTAGTCGATCGTCATGTTGTGGCATAGTTGTCTTCTTGTATTCAGTGGACTATTATGCAATTTACACAACTAGGAGAGCCAAAAATATGCATACTTTGTGAGGGAGAATGGAGGCGAATAATTAATATATAAAATGCTATAACTGTTGATTATTGGCACGCATAACGAAAGGTATCTATTTAAAAAATGCATACACAGTACAACGCAGGCACGCCGGCTTGTTCATTCCAGATACGGCCGATGGGGCACCAACAGCAATTTTTAGTGAGCAACCTCATTGGGAATTCCGAGTTTTCCTGCTTAGGCACCAAATTTTGATTTAGCCTGCCCTCAGGTAGCCGGAAAAGGGACCAATGCGAGGAGCATGAAGGCATACTCGGTTCCTTGCCCCGCCACGGCTGGTGTATGACTTCAAATGGGTTAGCGCGGGCAGCCCTTTTCGGGCCAGCCCAGGGTTCTTTCGGCATATATAGCCCCATTTACGTAGCATCTGCCCCTAAGTGACCAACATTTAACCGACGAGGGCTGAATGCGGGAAAGTAGAGTCGGTTTTATATTGGGTATAGCAATGAATCATACAAATGCAGGATCAACAGGGCAAAGTCCCACTTGGGCTTGACCACACGTCGCCCACATGGGGCCGTTGCAGGTATTTGAGGGGCTGCTCCTGCCCTATTTGCCCATGTGGGATCCACAGGGACACAAATAGTGAGCTACCTGTTTTCGTGATACATTATATACGGCATTTGTTGCGGTATTTGCATATTAGCACCAGCCTTTCTTTTAGGTGGGTTCTTACACTTGTTAGCTCCAGCACCTTTCTTGGTGCGGAATGCGCATAGGTCCAGATGGGTGCACCAACACTGGTGCGGTCAAAAGCGAAACGAATACGTTGCCAAGAACTGCCACAGCTGAGGTGATTCCGAAGCGATGGCAGATGCCGGGGCTAGGAAAAATATTTTCCGTCCTTTTTATTACTATTTTAATAAAACCACTTACTACTACATCGGAAAGAGCATAAACGCAAGCCACTGCCAAGCTAAGAACAAGAGGTGCATGATCCCGGAGCCATAATGAACCCAGCCATAGTGGACCACACCCAACATGATGGTGCCCTCCAAATTTGCCCGGGCTATTTCCAAAATAAAGTCATTGCTTTCGCACTGTAGTGGCTTAACCAAGTTAAAGCCCTCACAATTTTGTTTTGTTCGCAAGCCCGAAAATGATTATAAGGTGATCCTGCCAGTGCGGCCGATATCGTACTGGGATCGAAGTCCGTTCAAACCATGTTGGAAGTGTGAGGTATTTTCGAAAGATCTCAAGGCATTGAAGAAGCACTTATATATTTTAAAATTATAACTGAGAAGAAGGAAAGCATCCTGAAGCAACCGTACACGCCAAACAAATTTCTAGGCATATTCCATTGCTTCAGCTGGAAAAACGCTACCAGCAGGCAGCTATAATCATCATCATTTATTAACCCTTAAGGGTACCGTAGGGACATTACATAAGTGGAGGGGATACATAGTGTCTGATGGCCATACATATGAAAAGGCAAACAAAATTGAGAAGACAAGGCAAAGTAAAAGATAAACAAACTGACATAGTCAATCAAAGAAAATGTCAAGAAGAAGCACACAGAAATACACACTACAGTAATAGAACGTGTCCAGCAAAGTGTTTGGTCGTTTTACAGTGCATCGTAGCTGACACCGGGTATAGAAAGGTTTCATTATGCTCCAAATACTTCTATTTTTTGGGAAATTCTTTATCAAAATAAAGCTACATATGATAAAAAATATAGCTGTGACTAAAAGCAGTCAGATTAAAAAGACTCAGCTTCTGAGATGAATGGTTTCTTTTTTTAAAATATGTGCGTTTTCTGAGTACCTAAGTTTGCTACTTTGTGCAGCCAATAAATTCATTTCATTTCCTGTTTTTCCTAAAGCCGTTAATAAATATTTGTTGCTCAGTTTGTTCCGCAGTAGACAGTCATAATATCAGCCGTCATTTGGCAATATGAATTTCTCAAAGAGACGGCAGAAGATTTAGAAATTTAAAAACGTTTTGCACATTATTTTTACGGATTGAATTTGCGCCTGCTCATGCCAGTTCTTGGCGATACTGGGGCACGTTTTCTTAATCATATTTCGGCGCATATTTCACGAAGTAGGGAAAAATATACAAAACGAATTTGTGGTCATGCGCGCACTTTCCCTTTACGAGCGGCATATGCTGCAAATTAAAATTTTCAGACTCTCAGAGGTAATACATTAAGGATGGCTATCAAGTTGAGATGACAAACCGATGCAAATGTTATATGGCAGGCCTTGATCGTCATTTCACAAGGAAACAAAAAAATGCGTGCGCTCCATATAAGGAGGCTTACATTACCCGCCAGCACACTGCAACATCTCTAGACTCTCATGGTGGGCAAGGATGACCGCTACTCATGTTCGCGCGATTCAGCTGCCAGTCCTTGTTTTTTTGGTGTGAGTATGTAGCTGGAAACTGAGAGCAAATATAATCAATACAAGTTTTTTATTGTATAGCCTTGAGTGAAAAGAATTAGATGGGACATATGAAAAAACGGCGCAAAAGACAAGGAGCAAAAATCTAGAGGACAAACACCCCATGAAGAAGTGATAGTAAATGCTTCAGCCATCCGTCCGTTCAGCTCTATGATAATGAGTATGCACTTTTGGCTAGTCATTAACTATGATGGTCGGTTTGAATTTAATCTCTGGTTTACGCCCCCTTTTCCCACATGCGCATTATTTGAGTGTGTAAGTGGGCCACCATCGTATATTAAACCTTTCAGTTGCAAGACAGCGCCGTGTTTGTCCTCTAGTCTTTTGGTCCGTGTATTTTGCGCTGGTTTTTTTTTTCTATATGAACCAACTATAGTCATGTTTTCCGCCCTAACAGGTGAGGCATTTGGCAGTAAACATTATTTATTTATTCATACCTCTAATGCTCCTCCTGTGGTATTACATGAGGGCTGGGTCGTTACAGCTTGTCGATGTTTTCAATGAATGCCTTGAAGTGAGCTGCATTAGTGTGGTGAACTGCGCCGGCAGGAAGGCGACTGATTCCAGTCCTTGGTTGTCTGGGGATAAGCAGCCTATATCTTCGTCGGCTGTGGATGCAGGCAGGAAATGAATTTTAGGAAAGGCATTTTGTGTTTTTGAACCTTTCGTGGAGGTTACATCTCCTATCAAGCATTTGTAATATTCCTAGGCAGATGGTTTGGTAGCCACGTTCCCCACCTTTTTTCTTCAACCTCGGGAAATAGTGTGTATCCCTTGCTTTTTTAGGCGTAAGAACCCTCGTCATCAACCGTTTCTTCTCCAGCTTAACACTGCGACCGGCGTACCTTACTGCTCTTGTGTTGGTAGCGTATGCTGTTAAGCAGTTTATCTGTTTTCGCGCTCGTTATGCGTTCAGCGTCCCTCGTTGCTTCAAGTGCAATAGCTGTACGGGCGATTCTTCTTCTGTTTTGTGAAGCGATAAGCCACGTAATATTCCTTCTCACCTTCGTATTCACAATCAAAGCTACAATTCATGACTTCAGCTCGCATTCATTTTCCTTCACCTGACCGGCTCTAATGTATGGTCGTGGCAGCAAAGCTCCTGTTGCCGAGAACTTGACACCGCACAACTAGCGGACAGAAAATGGCGCAGACGACGAATTAAAGCACTAGCGCATGAGAGAATACGCAGCGCGAAAGCATGCAGCGATGGTCGTGTGCTATAAGGCATCAGGGAACGAAGCTGCATCGTTTACGCAGGCGGTTGCCGGAAGTTGCTTTAGAGGCATTCTGTTTGAACGTATATAATATAACTGGTTCTTTAGGGGAAGGAAATAGCGCGGTCTGTCTCACATATCGCGGACACGTGAACCGCGCCGTAAGGAAGGGATAAAGGAGGGAGTGAAGGAAGAAAGGAAGAAAGAGAAGCCGTAGTGCAGGGCTCCGGAAAAATTTCGACCATCCGGGGAACATTAACGTGCACTGACATCGCACAGCACACGGGCGCCTTAGCGTTTTTCCTCATTAAAAACGCAACCGCCGCAGTCGGGTTTAGACGTAAATTTTCAGTTGTTCGCAAATGTTCATCGTGATGATAAGCCTCGGGATCGTCTTCAAGTCCACGCTCTAGTTACACGTGTACCTCGCCACAGTTTACGTACAATGTTCTACTGCTAATTTGCACAGAGTAGGAGAAAAAAAGCAGTTTATGCTTAAAAATGTGATGTTAGGCGTTACTGACCAGTGATATTTCTGTGTTAAGTTCCAGCTTTGGCTCTATTGTAAAGTGTCAAGAAAATCAATACGCAGACTGCACAATAGCGCGAAAGTGCCGTTTGTACTTTTATCTCGCGGTTTAGAAATCGCCGAGCGTTAATTAGCAATTCGGGCGGAGATTTAATTTGATACGCATCGAGCTTTCGACTCTGACTTGAACGCATTATGAACTTCGCATCTCCAGCTTTCAAAAATGCGTACTAAGCTCCTCAAGTAGGTACAGGTAGAAACATCTAGCCAATAGATTCTTTACGGGTCAGGTGAATGTTCGTTTTCGTGTGAGCAAGACTATTTTTATCGGTGCCACAAGAGGGAGAAGTTCAAAACCGTCTGTTCATGTCCATATTACGTTCACTGTTCTATTTATGCGACAAAGAATTCTGAAGTAGAAGTGAAAAAGTTGATTCGCATTGTGTAAAATACTGGCAAACTGTCAATTGCAACGTGCGTGTTCAGAAGTCATGCCATCTCGGCATTCACTGCCGAGATTGTTAAGCTTTCGACTCAGGCTGCTGAGCAGACTTTTCAAAAACCGCTCTTATAGGCAGGCGCGTTGGGAAGTTATCACGTGCGATAATGAACGCTGCCAGCACACAAAGCTTGAATGATCAGGGCGTGAGCATGCCGTCAATTTTATTCTCGGAAAAAGAAGTATCCTTTCTGTAAATAAATTGTATATTTTAGCAACATTTTTAGCACGTTAGTATTTACTTGCTTTTATGTTCTTTTGTGCTTTTTTCGATCATCGACGGTTGATCGAATATTTTTTTCAAGATTCTTTGTTGGGTACCCGCCGCGGTGGCTCAGTGGTTAGGGCACTCGCCTACTGATACGAAGTTCCCGGGTCTGAACCCGACCGCGGCGGCTGCGTTTTTATGGAGGAGAAATGATAAGGCGCCCGTGTGCTGTGTGATGTCAGTGCACGTTAAAGATCCCCAGGTGGTGAAATTATTCCGGAGCCCTCCACTACGGCACCTCTCTCTTCCTTTCATCTTTCACTCCCTCCTTTATCCCTTCCCTTACGGCGCGGTTCAGGTGTCCAACGATATATGAGACAGATACTGCGCCATTTCCTTCCCCCCCCCCCCTAAAAAAAAAGACCAATTTGTTGGGCCTTTATCATTTTACCGCCTTGCCTAGCAGTCATGTTTTCTCGATCCTCGCTGTTTTTAAATTTAGCCATTTTCTTTTTTGAGCTTTTATCATTTTAGTGTTCACTTTCTCGCCCGTCATTTTATAATGGTTTTTAGCATTGCCAATTTTTCGCAATGTTGTCTGCTTTATGTTTTGCAGCATAAAAATTTTCATTGTATAATTGTTCAACCTTGAAATATGATCCTTTGCTTCGCTGTGGGTATCTGTTCTCATGGCGCTGATGCATACTTGGTTGTTCTTTGAAAACAGAAAATCCAAGCCTGTTGCGTTGTGTGCCAGCGGTGGTAGGTGTGGAGCTCTCACCTGAGCAGCTGCTTTATCCCTTTTCAGGGCTTCACCCTGTTAAAATATCAGTTGGCTGGCGGCCATGACTTTTCTCTTGCTTCAATCACGAGTTTTTTGGAGCTGCTGAAGTATAAATCTGTGCATGTGCCTTGCAAAATTCTTAAATCTGTAATATTTTGCGCCGACTAGACGACAACTGGTGCCCGCACAGGCTATACAACCCTAGTTTCTTATCCTGTTCATGCTCGTCTGCAGACGCCACAGACTCCCGTCTCCGCCTGGTTAATACTTGGTTTTCCGTGCAATTATTCTTTCCTTGAGTATAGGCCAGTTTTTATGCGAATGAACTATGCGTTGCAACGTATTCAAAAGGGCAGAAGCTGAAACCGGTATGAATATACAAAGCATATAGAGCACCATGCGGGTCAAGCGGATGTCGTGGGTTCAATCACACCTGCGGTATATGGTTGTTTTTTCTGTTATTTCTCAATTATCTCGTATCTGAAAGGAACTGAACGAATAACTACCTCGATTAAATGACACGCCTAATAAAAAATAAGATTCATCGACCCTTGCGTGGACTCGCATCACCTAGGCTTCTTTCCAATACATATCTTAATAAATAATTCAACTACCCAAAACTTGCCTGCTCAAAACATACCGCGGGAAACGGTTCTAGTGGTCTTGATCCCCGAGATAGCATGGTAGGGTTCTAACACAGATGCTGGTGCTCCTCTCCACGCTTGAACATGATCCACGTGATAAAAGGTTGTTCTGCACTTAAGAGAAATACCTTCAGAAGTAGAGGGCTTGAGAGCCATCGCCGCAGCTTGGTTGGTAGAGCATTGTACGAATGCCATGGTTTGGGATCCAACTGGCGGCATAAGATTGTCTTTTATTCTACTTTCGTCTCACTGATCTCATATCTAAAAAAATTTCCTAGATCTTTATCTCTAATGCTCGAAAGTTGTAAAAAAATAACATTCACCTATGCCTGCGATGCAATACAAAGCAAAGTTTGTTTCGAATACCTTAACAATCATCACCATTCATCTACTCTTGTCCGCAGATAGCAAAACTCTCAAATCACATAAGTAAAAATAATATAAGTTATGTTTCCTTATTTTACAAAAGTAAAATCACCAGTCAAAAGGATGAAAGTCTGATACTGCGCAGCGGAGATGTTAGTGTTTGTATTACTTGCAGAGTTAAATTATGGCACAAATCTCAGTTTCGCCATCATAATGATAATGTTTTATAACATGCAGGACACACACTTGGTACCCTCAACACGCTAATGGCCAAGAATGTCTGTCGACGGTAAGCGCGTTTTTTCCTTTTTACGTCCTTTCAAGTTCAGGGACGTATGAAAGGCGAAACGCTGATGCTCCTTCCTTGAATACCTTAAATACAAGTGTTCTTGCACAGCAAGAAATACCTACCCCCCAAAAAATACCGCAATGCTTTCAACCAGTTTACAAATATCAATACTGAAGGAACGGAAGCACTTCATCATAAAGATTGCCGCGTCCTGTCTGGCGGAATTGTCACTCTTTACAAGCATAGGCACTGGTGCTCTTGAGATGGGAAATGAAAATTCATTATTGAAACTACATATGGGCAAACGGACTAGAGAGTTAGGCTAATATATACTTCGCTGTCCGTTTCGGGTCCCTGAGAAGGTCACCTGTGGCAAGCTAGTGTCCGAAAAAATGGTCTCACGAGCGCGTAATGTACTGCACTCAAAGGAATGCACCGAGCATGGCGCGGAGCATTCCCTTCGAAAAGCCACTATGGCCTAATGTCGCCCCGGACCTTAATAAAATTGTCGGTGCTCTTACAGCTCAGGCTACCCTTCCCTCGTGATAGCAGCAAACGCGAAAAGAGCTCAAAGAACAGATTCCGCCAATGCCTATGGTCGGCGCCACCCATTGATTGGCGAACATGACTGCGTCCTCGATCTTAGAGTAATTCGACAAAGCAAATAACACACACACACACACACACACACGCACGCACGCACACGCACACGCGCACACGCGCACGCACACACACACACACACACACACACACACACACACACGCACACACGCACACGCACACGCACACGCGCGCACACACACACACACACTCACACACACACACGCACGCACCACTACTCGAAGCAGCCTAGTGAGCACTGCTAGCGCTACCTACTTTATGGACCGCGAAGATTCTTAAAACGATTTATATACGTTAGATCGATTCCGATCTGTGGAAGTGGTGGAAATCTCGTCAACATGTGCGATCAGATCGCCAAGTTTCGGCATCCACATCAAGCAGGGCAATTATGCAGCACATTTTTGATACTTGCAAACGCTGGCACAGAAGGAAACATGTGAGCCCACAGTGAAGATATCATTAAAACATAAGATGTCATTCCCCCCAAGCGCACTCCCTTTCCCAGGTCGCAGGGACCTCCGCGTAATGAAACCAACTCGAACCGAAATCAAGATAGCACTGAACAAGGCTCGCTGACATATTTGCGGGAAACAGTAAATGCCCAGATGCCTAGACACACCGCTGCAGTTTACACCGGAGGAAGGCGGCCGAAGGCTAAGGCTTAAAAAAATTATTTGTCTCCAGCCAAGGGCCAAAAACTTTTCAAAGGAGCCATCCACAAATATCCTGCCTTCACTGTCATATGAACGCCACCAGTGCTGTATAGTATAGAAAACTGAAGCTTATTAGAGCGTCAAACTGAGAAGCTCCCACGTAACCTGCTTCTAGTATTGCATCGGTCAAGTCCGGTGACTGGGGTCTTCCCACACTGATTCGCCGACTGGCCGTCGTGCTGCTATAGACCAAGCTCACAGAACTTGTTTCGATGGGCTGCCACGTGATCTTACGGGTGTGGAAGACATGGCCCGACAAAGAGAGTGGCCAGAAACATCCACTAACACGCAATGCTTTTTGATGGGCATGCAGTGGGCTGAGAAGAGGCTGCTAATATATTGTGCGTGGTTAGCGTCCACGAGGGTATCACCAAAAAAATTGACGGTCGATTTGTTCAGATAGGCCAAATATAAATTAAATGCGCTAGCACTTCAGTTTTCACTACGGCTATTGCGCTCGGATCGTTTATTTACGCATGGAAATTTTTTGCCGGGGATATTGCGTTGATGCCCATGCATGCGGAATTGGTCATTCTCAATGTACATTCATAAATCCCTGGGCGTCTTCGTACCACTCCTGGTGCAGTGGTGAGCGGTTAAGCAATGCGCCACTGCTCTGCCATGGCAGTTGTCATTGTCTATTTGTGCTTTTGAGACCAGGGTTGCTCTACTCGAGCAACTTCTCGCGACCAACCACAAATTCAACAGCCACGGGCCTGCCTCGCTGGGCAGCTTCCACGCTGAGCAGTGTGTGTGTGCGTGGGGGGGGGGGGGGGGGGAGGTGCGTTCGTGCGTGCGTGCGTGCGTGCTCGGGGGCATTACTGTTACTTCCAATTCCTGCTCCGGCTGCTGGCTATGTCGACTGGGTCGAGTCTCCTCCCGATTCGGAGGTGGAGGAGGCTGCCGAATAGCTGTCGCATGAATTGTGAGTGCGGCATTTGGGTTTCTTTGCTAAGGATATATAAGTTTTGCTCCACTGCTTCTCCTTCAGCAGGACGTTTCCGTGCGCTTGGCGTTCCATAGACAGACCAGCCCAAAACACGCTCCTCTAAAAGATTTTTTGTGTCCAGGCCTTGCGTGCCTACCCCAGAGTGCAAGTCACCGGTGCTCGCAAAGTCTTTGAAGAATGCTTACGCAGATGCTCTGTCTGCCGAAAATACATCCTCGTGGCAGCTGCCAGGCTGTCGGCTTGGTCGTGCTGCTGCGCAGTGCGGTAGTCCTCGTCCACTGGCTCCCCGTTTTCGGTAGGCTTCCCTGGCCCAAGGTAGCGATCACTTGGGAAGAACATTGCTAACACATATTACAAGAGAAACACGGTAGCGGTAGCGACAACAGCACCTGTAATGGTGAAGCCTGCACTTCGAAAGTTCCCCAAGTAACGCATCTATTTCCTTTGCTAAGCTAACTTAACCTAACCTAAGCACCATGTCGTAAGTGGTGTAGTAGTGAAATACAAAGCAAATAAGGCATCTATTTCATTTACTAACCTAACTTAACCTGACCTATGCACCATGTCGTAGGTGGTGTAGTAGTCAAATGCCTAGCCTAGCACCATGTCGTAGGTGGTGTGGTAGTGCAATGCTAAACCACCACCACCACCACCACTACCAGCAGCGGCGGTGGCAGCGGCGGCGGCAGCGGCGGCGGCAGCAGCGGCAGCAGCAGCAGCAAAATCCACTCCAGGACAAAGCCATCAACCCTGTCCCGCCGCTGCTACACTTGCCTTCAGTTGGAATCTGGTGCAAAAAAATTTGCACCAAACGGGATTTTCTATCCCACCTTGCGCAGCCATCGGCCCATTGACTTGAAAATGAAAATTGGTTTTTGAGGGAAGGAAATGGCGCAGTAAGTGTCTCGACTCTCAAGAATCTCGGTGGAAACCCAAACCGCACCATAAAGCACGGCACAATGGAGAGAGTAAAAGAAGAAATGAAGAAAGGCGTACCGTAGTGGAAGTCTCCAGAATAATTTCGGCCACCTGGGCATCTTTAACGTGCACGGGCATACTTTGCGTTCCGCCTCCATTGAAACGCAGCCACCACGGTCGGGCTTGAACCCACGTACAATTTCGATTCCAAAATAACCCAAGGCAGGCACCCAGCAAGGTGCTTCGACAGCTTCGCTTGAAAAAGGAACAATGATGAAGCTTGTAACCGCACCGCTTTTGGTGGAAGAACTCGGCGAGGGACCACAGGACCCCAAGAAACATTTCACTGTTTTCAGCCCCGCGTCTAAAATGGACACGGGACCAGCCCTTTTGATCAGACGCTCAAAAGTTTACCCTTTACAATGCAGGTGGGTACAAACCTTCCTTTTTATGCGAGAAGGAGTAATGACGTATGCTTGGTGCTGTTACCGGGTTCATGGGTCCTGATCGAACATTTTTACGAATGTTTTTCTCTGTTATGCGTCGGTGACATTGAGAGCAACCCCGAGCCCACAACCCTGCGCTCTGATTTGCTTCTTGACATCGAGGCTTTGCCCTCTGAATCCGGAGATCAAATGAAAGTAATTTTTCTGTTGCTTAAAAGTGTTCAGAAATGGTCTGTGAAAAACTCTAAAGCTCAGACATGACTTGCAGCCGATGTTAAAGCTATTAAAACGGAAGAAAAGAACATCGAAACCAAAATCACGGCTATACACAATCGTCTATATGTATTAGAAGAAAATTACAAAAAGCTAGAATTCAGTCAGGAAATTTTCAGAATACAAACCCAAACTGAAGAACTTTCTGAGATAGTCGGCACTTTGCAATTACGAATAGACGAACACAACAAAAGGTCTCGACGTAACAACTTCTTTTTCTACACCATTGCAGATTCTGATGAGACATGGGAAGAGACAGAAGTGAAACTAAGTTCTGCTCTTACCAACTGTCTTACTGATTCCCTTCTTCCCGATGCATTCAGCGAGTGCATCACTTGGGAGTTTTCAGGCCGAATGAATGCCGCCTCGTCATAGGTAATTTTTTAAATTGGGAAACAAAAGACGCCGTTCTCGCTACACGTAACAGTCTGAAGGACGCTAAAATCACCCTTAATGAAGACTTTTCAGCTGCAAGAAGAATCGCTCGTAAAAAGCTTCTTGAATTTGCTAAAAGCCATTCTGGTGCCCCAAAACACAAATTGCGCTACACCAAGTTGAATATTAATGACAGATGCTACATGTACGACTCGTCCAATGGCGCTATCGTGAAGATTGCGACACGCAGGACACGCTCTTGTTCCTTCGCAGCCTATTGCGAACCCAGCGCATCCTAGGCACACGTGTGGGGTAGTGGTCGGGCATCTAAAGCCTTTGTATCTGTTCTTTTCACTAACATCAAAAGTGTCCTTAACAAATATAACTCCTTATCATCAGCTATCGACACGTGCTCTGCAAAAATTACCGCTCTAACAGATACCTGGCTAACCGCACATGTCCGTGATTCTGATAGCTTCCTTAACGCTCACCGTTTTGTATTATTTCGTTGTGATCGTAGAACACACAGAGAAGCGTAGGTGGGCTGCTGGCGATTTCAAACGATATCACTTCATCATGTGCGCATGTTCAGACCGACTTAGTAATTTTATGGGCAGAAATAACGCTTAATCGCCAAAAAGCGATAATAGGAGTTTGCTATCGCCCACCATCTTCCACCCACACCTTCTGCAAAGAAATTCACTATGTCAATAATTCTGTCACTACAAGTTTTCCCGCATCTCCGATATTTCTACTACGTGATTTTAATTTTCCTGACATCACTTACAGCTCCAACATTCCCAATTTGTCGCCATCCTCGTCTCCAGGTAGTGAATTTTGGATGTATGCTCAGTTTTCGCATTGCAGCAAATGTGCACGCAAGTGACCAGACTAACAGCTAATGTTGCCAATACAATACCCTTGATCCTCTCTAGTCGACCCGAAATAGCTTCACCTATCTGCGTGGCCTTAGCGATCACGCTCACCTTAACTTTTCTATTAAGTTAACTTGTCCAGAATCTAAAAACAAGTAACAGTGATCAGCGCTTATAAGCGAGCCAATTTTCAGACAATAAACACTGAACTGTCTTCTTTTATTGACATTTTTCTTGACGGCTTCGGCAATCGTAGTGTTCAAATCTAACTGGAACATGTATTCGCCCATAATATTCCAGCTCACTGAACGCTTCCTCTCTTAACGCACCATCATCAATCACACTAATGCTTCCTGGTATAGCAACCATATCAGCGCTTACTCAAATAAAAAGAAGCAACTTCATCGTATCACTAAGGTTTCTCCCACTACAGAACGTTGGGCTTCGTACTCGGCTACATCCGAAGGGTATGTGCAGCCAATTAAAGACGAAAAAAAAACACTTTCAGTCGCAGATCCTTCCGTCTATGCTCACAACAATTACTAGAGAATTTTGGCGCGTGATTAATCCCACGACTGATGAAAATATCGACCTCACCGACTCTTCTTATGACCCTCTTCCTTGAGACCTTGCTGCCTCCATTCTATATTAATTTGTTGAGACCTTTTCTGTCGTATGTGCTGCACACATGCCTACAACTCATAATCACCATTACGCAACTATGTCGCCAATATCATTTGGTACTTTTGGTGTCATTAAACTTATTGATAACCTCAATCTTCATTCCGCTTCTGGTTGTGGTCTTATTAATGCTATGTTTTTGAAAAAACTTCTGCCAATGTTTTCATTATGCTAACAAAAACTTTCCAACATTCTTATGACCAATCTATTCTACAGAAAGAGCGAAAATTGGGAAGGTGATTCCAGTCTACAAGTCGGGTAGCAGAACATCTCCCCTTAACTATCGTCCCATATCTCTAAAACTAGCACATGTTGCAAAAAGTTTGAACACATAATATTTACAAATCTTAATAATTTTCTTAAATCAAATGCTTTCTTTTCATTGGCACAACACGGTTTTCGAAAATTTTACTCATTCGAAATTCAACTAAAATGTTTACACATGCATTACGCCGTATCCTTGACAAGTCATTACTAGGTGATTGTATATTCCTAAATTTTAGTGAAGCAATCGATAAGGTTTGTCACATACTCCTCTTATTGATTCTAAATAACCCTAATATTGATCCTAATCTACCGAAATGAATTGTGTGTTTGTCTTTAATTACTCACAGTCTGATACAGCTAAAAGTTTTAATTCCGATTTTACTAAAGTGCATACAGGCATTCCTCAAGGATCAGTCCTCGAGCATCTTTTGTTCTTATTCTACATCAATGACCTTCCGTCTCTTAACTCTCATATCCTTCTTTTTGAGGATGATTGTGTTATTTTTAGAGGAATAACCGATACTAATGACAACCGTCTACTTCAGCCTGACCTTACCACTGTAGCTAACTGGTACAATAAATGGTCAATGAAACTAAATATTAACAAATGCAAAGTCACGCGTGTTTCAAGAAATCTACCGCCCCTTTTTCGTATTACATTGATAAAATTTTCTTAGGGTCAGTAATATATAAATACCTCGGCGTTAACATCACTGACAACCTAAGCTGGTCTTTTCACATCGAACACGTATTCAACAATGCTAACCGAATGCGAGGTTACTTATGTCGCAATTTTTTCAACGCTCCTTCTTTTTTTAAAGTTATGCTATATAAAACACTATGTCGCTCCAAACTTGAGTATGCAACTTCAGGCTGGGATCCTACTTAAGACATTCATATTAATGCTCTTGAGAGGGTTCAAAATAACTCTGTGCGTTTTATTCTCACTAATTACAACCCGACTGCAAGCATATCTGCAATGAAATCCAGTCTTTCTCTTTCTTTGCTGTCACTTCGTCGCAAAGTGTCTCGTATCGCTTTGTTTCACAAGTAGTACCATCACCCCATACTGCGCGGTCGCCTTTTCCCACAGCCGTGTCTCCCATCGTACATATCATCCTCATAAAGTCTGTTTTGATTCTTGCAATACCAAATATTTTTCTTATTCTTTTTTGCCGCGTACTTCACGGGACTGGAATCACATTCCCGTCGATATTGCCGACCTTAATAATTACGAGATGTTCCGCAAAGCCTTAGCTAACATTGTATACTCAGGTGTTTATAAAATTGTCTCTGCTGTATTTTTTATAATTTCATTTTAGTTTTTTTCCACTCCCCTCTGTAATGCTTCTGGCCCTGAGGGATGCAATAAAAAAATAAATAAATTCAGAGGACACCTTGATGAAGGTTTTGCCGCCGCTCTCATTACTGGGATTAGTAGCGCAAATCATGGGAAATTTCAAGTTTACTCGAAGCTTCAAACCGGGAAGTTCAAGTACCTCTCCTTTTGAAGTTCCACCGGCCAAGTGTGGTTACGGGGCATAAACTCGGCTAAAAAATGTTTGAACTCCTCTTATGCTGTGCCAGTAAATGACTGTCTGTGGAAAGAAAAGCCTTGCTTTCCGATATCTTTGTACTAGGGGTCGCGGGGCTGTCAAGCTTAGTGGCTTTTTCGCTCCACTCTATTTTATACCTGTTGGCATGAATAAAGATTATTATTATTATTATTATTATTATTATTATTATTATTATTATTATTATTATTATTATTATTATTATTATTATTATTATTATTATTATTATTATTATTATTATTATTAATATTATTATTATTATTATTATTATTATAAATTGGATTAAATATCGTTTGGTTACTGTGCAAGAGTGTTACAAGAAACTCTTTATAATTCTCATTTGTTCGTTGTGCAATTTTCCGGCACAAGTGAAACGCTACTAGCTTTAAGTTAAGCTATATAAAGAAGCCTCGAGTGCTGTGCGCAGGGAAGCGCGATCGGAAATGCCAATTTCAGCAGCACAGATCAGGCTACAAGTTCTAAAGAATATGCTTGGCTATTTAGATGAGCTTTAGTTGATAATATTTCTTAGTACATTTACACCATCATTCCAAAATAGACTGCTGTGTCCGGAGAGAAACACAAACCACACAATATTTCCAGTTCTTACTATCTGGCTTGATTTTTGTACTCCGCAGCCTTATTACAAAGAAGTTATTGCGTGTCCTGAAATTGGAAGTGGGGCTACTCGATGAAAATTCTCATTATTGCGAGCTAAATGCACCATACCTTGCTCTATACAAGATCTTCCGTATGCTGAATATCGTTACAACTAGGAAGGGATCATTTCCATTTTACTGTAAAGAAATCTAATGTTTAGGAGGTTTCACTAACCGGTTGGCACAAATGTTCTCGTCACGTTCAGATTGGGTTTTAATAACTTTGAATATTTCGTAATGTACTCATAAAAAATTCTAGTTGCGGCAAACCGAGTATATCACCAACTATTGTTTATACTTTTCAGATGCCCTGATAGTTTTTGATTGCCAGAAAAACTTTATATATTTGATAAAAGTCCTGAAAGCAAAATATTCCGTGTTACAAATCGTGCTCAGTTGTTCACATATACCATGCTCTTGCGATTAGATATCCGCTGCAGTGTAAAATGCCAAGAAGTTGCGTTTTAAGCTAAATATCTTCCCATTTTTCAATATAGTGATTTGAATATGGCGATGCGGTTTTCTCTCCTTTTCGTAGGAGTGCTCCTTGACTGGCAACAATGGCGAGTGCGGCAGCGGTTGCACATGTATGGCCAACCCACTTATCCCAACTGACGCAGTTAAGGGAATTTGCAAGAGTACTGACAATGGCCCAGCTGTTTCTGAGCAACCTTCGCCAGGCACTGAGAGTGGTCCACCCGAGACTTCCGAGCTGCCTGGCGCACCTGGGCAAATGCCACCAGGAAAGCTGGCTCCTCCAGCTGGACCGGCTCAGCCACACCAGCCTGGATTTGGAGGTGGCATGACAGGACAGTATTATGGGGTGGGTGGTGGCTATGGCTCTTCTTATGGACAGTATGGACAAATGGGAGGAGTGGGATCACAGGTAGCCGGAGCGCTGGGAGCTCTGTCAAATGGAATGATGGGAGGAATTGGAGGGTTTGGAGGGGGCAGATTGGGAGGATTCGGTGGAGGAGGTATGGCATACGTCCAAGGAACGGGAATGCCGGGAATGGGAGGGGGAAGTATGGGACACGGGGCAGCAATCGGACAAGCGGGACTGGGAGGACAAGGTGGGGAATATCCGCAAAGTGGCGTGCAGACACAACCACGTGGGTCTCCAGTTAAACCGCAAGCACCACCTGCTGCAGGGCAACCACTACTTCCACCTTCGGGAGGGTCATCATCTCAAAACTTGCCTGCAGAAACTTCATCACCGGAATCTGCAAGCGCTTCAGCGAAGCCTTCAAGACCTGCGGCGCCGCCGCCACCGCCTAGCCCGTCTAGTGGATCTCCCAGCCGTCCAACCCCACCAAAAAGACCTAATTTTCCGGCACCGCCACCACCGCCCTCATCCTCGCGACCTCCGACCGGCAGCAGGCCTCCTCTGCCCCCGCCACCACGTCCTCCGAACGGCGGCAGACCTCCAGTGCCCCCGCGACCACGGCCTCCGGTCGGCAGCAGGCCTCCAGTGCCATCGCGACCAGGACTTCCTACTGGACCTGTTAGGCGGCCAAATAGAGGTTGAACTGTCTATGGGATCCATTCACCAGAAAATAAATTTGTCATGCAACATAAAAACATGACTTCACGAAAGCTTTCTTTCATCATGGGCTCAAAGCAGTACGGATAAAAAATTTTAGCGAAGATTGCGATGAGAAATTTACTGGATTTTGAAGTATATGAAACCTAAGCCATCGCGGACGCAAGAAGCGATTCAGAATGGCGGCTGCGCTTGGTCTCGCAGCTGAGGCATGGATAGGAAGCTAAATCTAGTTCCGGTTTACACCACTGCAGCGCACCTGGTCAGCACACTAATCATTCTTGCAAACCCACCATTCGCGTTGTATTTTTAACACTTACAATCATTTGTAAAAAGAAGCTTAAGTTTACAATAGGTCTTCACTTTTTCATTTACTCTTATCTAAAGAAGCACTTGTTTTCTCTGCTGCATTGTGGATGGCCAGAGCAGTGGCATTCGCAGCTGTTTTAACCGCTGGTAGATGAAAGCGCGTCCGCGTCGCGGCTTCCTCAGACTACTGAGTAGCTCACCGCGCGAGACCTAGTGTTCGTTCCGCGTGTTCGACATGAAATAGATCGTAAATCGTAAAAGTCCCTGCACCTCCACCATGGGAGAAAGGCGATTAATTCTTCACATGCTGCAGTATAGCGCCCGAACACCGGAACCAAAAACTTGTGCCAAGTTCTTCCGATTCTCACCTGGTGAAAGGTGAGGCAACAGTGAGATCAGCTCGTGCCGTTTACGGTTTATGTGTGTTTAATGTCCCGAAGCGACTCAGGCTCTGGTGGAAGCCTAAGTGAAGGGCTCCGGAAATTTGCCCAGCTGGAGTTCTTGAAAATGCACTGAATTTCCACAACACACAGTCCTCTAGAATTTCGCCTCAATCGAAATTCGACCGCTGCGGCCGGGATCGAATCCGCATCTTTCGATCTAGCAGCGGAACGCTATAACAACTTCGCTACAGCAGCGGCTAAGGCTCGTGCTGCGTAGTGCGGATGTTAATACGAGTACCACAAAAGGACATGAGCGTCCATTTATGCGAAGCGGTTCGCTTTACCTGAGCGTGAAGAAGTTTCGTGCGCATCTTTTTCACTAAACACTTCTGGATGCAAAAGATGAATATAAGCATGCTCATGCAAGAGACAGGTTTATGTGCCCCAATAAATGTATTCTTCGAGGAAGCCTAAATCCTGAGGAAAAAGACGCATCAGTTGCGTTCTTACACACATTTGGATTCACACTGCGTTTTTGGTGTTGTGGTCCACATATGGTTTTCATGAGCTCATCTGTTTATCACTTTAGGAAAAGACATGACATTTGGCTTATGACTTGAATAAGTGTATATTTTCTCCTGATTTTTGTATCAGAAGCATAATAATTATTTTGATGAGCGACTGAAAACACTTCTGGATGCAAAAAAAAAATGTTTTCGGCAGGACGCATGATCTGGATAGCGCGACGAAAGCCAGGACGAAGTGGCGGTGTAAATTTGGCGAGCGTTCCGCATTGCCACGTGGCGGTGATGACAGGCAGGCAGAAATAAGGAAGACAAACTTGATAAGCTCCATGCATAGCGGACGTTGTCGCCCACAAAGGCAGTAAACAATTAGTCGGCGGAGGCAGCGATGTTCACGCTTGGGGCGAGAGTCCAGGCGGCTGTCGGACGCTTTCCATTTTAACGTTACCCAAGGGTATAAGATAAGCGTCGAGGGTGGTAGCGAACGAACTGAACATTGCAGAGCTGCGGAGCTGTCACCTCCATTCGGGGTTGACACTGAAGTCATGTCTAGCACAGCAAAAAGAAAAGAAAAAGTGCTATCTCGCGGCCACCAGAAAATGAGATCATAAGCTTGTGGTAATGGTGGAGGCGCAGTGCACATGTAAGATCTGATTAACATCTTGGCAATATTTCCTTACCTCTGTGATAGCGGACAAGCCGCAATTCCTCGTCCCCTCATTTTCAAACTTGAACTTCGAATACACGTCGCTATTGAGACAAGAAGCTCTTCGTTTGCACGGAGCAACAGGTGTTCGTTCGTATCGCCGATTTTGGTGGGCCATAAACAAATTTGGCAACTCTCGTTTCCTCTTTAGTCGTTTCATTGCCGCAGGTGTGATACGTGTCTGAAATACGCCGTCGTGAGGATATTAGGGGGAATACCTGATGAAAGCTAAAGGCCAATCACCTTTGCTCCAACCATATCGTGGATGACGACCATTCGGGCCAGATGAAGATAAAGATGCATTTGGTCGCGCTTTCCCAATGTAAAATTAAGAAATAAGTCTCCATTACAGCCGACCGGCTCTGAACAGCTGTTTCCTGTCGTGCCTACGGTTTCCTGATGGTGCCTGCGTGCTCATCTCTCGTGAGGCCATTCTGCGTGGGGGATTTGGCCAGGTATAAGGCTAAGTCTTTAGGCGCGGCTAATGTGCACTTGAGGGAGCGTTTGGCTCGGGTAGGTCGCTGACCTTCTCGGGAGGAGGGTCGACAGCCTGGTTTGCCAGCTTGCCCACCCAAAGCTTGCCGCTGGACCTTTTTAGCAAAAATGGAATTGACGTCATCCCTGTAGCGCTCGTACCGATCGGTGAAGGAAGGATCAAGATGAAAACCTCTAAGGTTCTTCTGCTGGAGCTATGGTCTCTAACTACCCACTACCTCCAGATCTCCGAGGTGCGACCGTTCGGCCGTAGAGGCTTTGGTTTCAAGTCCTCTGACATTGCTTGTGCCACATACCTGCTCCAGTACACATTTTTTCAGTCATTAGCGGTGGAAGCATTCATCCCTGAACAGCTCGCATGCTCCGAAGGTATTGTTCGTGGAGTGGACCCAGCATCTTCCTCACAGGAAATACTGGAGAAGTTTCAGGATGCGTGTGTAGGGGTTCTTTCTGTCTACTGGTGCAGTAGAGAATTAATTGGTGTGCGTGTAGCGACAGAATCAGTTATAACTACTTTTGCTGGCTCCTCCTGTCCTTCTGAGCTCACGGTCTGGCCAATAGTGTATCGTGTGGATCCTCTGCTACCCCGTCCACTTCAACGCACCAACTGTTGGCGATTCGGTCACAGTGATAAAGCGTGTAAATCGGTGACCCTCTGCGGTGTTTGTGGAGAAGGGCATACGGATGACAGCTGCTCCTCTGATCAGCAGCAGTGTTGCCTCTGCAAGGGTAACCACTCAGCTGATACCTGGGAGTCCTCATTTCTAGAGATATTGTCACGTAGTGGTCAACGGCAGTCGAAGCAGCGATGAAGACGGACAAAAGGGTCTTCTAAAAGAAAATTGTTTATTTGGCTGACTTGTACCCAAAATGGACTCAATCCCTCGGCGGCGGCGAAGCGACAGGCGTGCTCGGCGGTCGTCGAACAGAATGCCCGCCGCTGTCGACCGTGCTCAATTTAAAGCTGATAGCGAACATTCGAGATAAAGGGCGCAAAGTTACTAGAACATTCCGGAACAACGTAGAATCAGCTTTGCCTGGCTGCGATCAGTCGAGATAAATCTAGTCGCGTCTTGCGTCGCAAACAAAGCGATAAAGTGGTGTGGCGGCAGATTTGAAAAACGAACAAATACTGCAAATATTCGCGGCAGTATAAGCTGGAAAAATTATGTACTAAATTTTGTTCAGCAGCAGAAAAGATACTCTGGTTTTTGCATCGAAGATTAAAACTAGCCTCGCAATCTGCCAAATCAGCTGCCTATTCAATTTGTGCGAGACCAATATTAGAATATGCCTGCAATATATTGCATCCTGTATAAAGTGGTTTAATAAAACAAATACTTGCAAATTTGAGAAGAAGAGCAGCTGGATTTATAATGTCCAGATATACGCCCACTTATTCTGTCGCAGAGGGGCTGCCTTCTTAATTTACGACCAGGTGCCGAAAAACAGGACCAAAATTCTTATTTCAGCTCTCAAGAAATTTAGTCGATATCAATAGTTCCCATTACTTGGTGCAAAGAAACGCACCTGAGAGCAAGCAATCAATACTTTTACCAACCCCGAATCCAGGCATTAATATGTACGCTGATCTTACCTCCGGAGGACGGTAGCAAAATGGAATGACTTAAAAGCATATCTCTTGCAGTCTAGTGCGTTATAAACGTTTGAAAACGCTATTTCCACTTTGCACTAAAATGTTTTACCATGTTATACATACGCCTAACCGCTTGGTAATTGCATTTCGCCTAAGGTGAAGACCATAAATTTAGAAATGTTTTTCTTTTTTCTTTTTTGTGGAAATTAACTGAGTTCAAAATGAATATTTGTTGACACTTCTGTAAATCAAAACAATTCGTTGCAGGAAATGAGATTGTGTAGCTGGAGATTAACTTTGTATTTTTGTGTAATTGCAAGTGAACATGTTAATCCTCAAGTGTCTCGCCTTACCATAGTAACGACCCCAAAGCCACCAGTATTGCTACTAATCTGTGTACTGTTTGTTTCTTCATTCTTCAATGCTACCGGCACGCCTGTTTGACGTTTTGTTTGCGATGCAAGACGCGACCAGATTTATCTTGATTACTCGCGCCCAGGCGGAGCCGATTCTTGGTTGTTCCATAATGTTGTAGTAGCTTTGCACACCGTAGCTCGAAAGTTCGCTTCCAGCTTTAAACAGAGCACGGCCGAGAGCGGTGGGCATTCTGTTCGACGACCGCCGAGCACGCTTGTATCTACGCCGCCGCCGAGTGATTGAGTCTATTGTGGGCGCAAGTCAGCCCAAATAAAGAGTTTCGTTTTGTTCTGCTCTCAGGATTGCAGTCACCACTTCGTGGCAGAATTTACATATAAATAAATATTTGAGAAACATGGACTTGACTTCCAATGACAGCATCCTAGAATCCATGTTCTGGCGGAAAAGGATTGCGTGTCAAGTACTGATGCGTTACGTTATTCTCGAAAGGCATTCTTTAAATTGTTGCCTCATTTAATAATAATAAAGATAATCGCCGATACCGTCAAGCAACACAGAAAGCAAAAAAAAAAGCCGTGGAAATAAACTGCCCCTTAAAATGATGATAAAAGTGGGATCTTGTTCTTTAGGATGTCTGAAAATGTCCCCTAAAATTGTTCTCAAATTTTAGTAAGGTGTAGGAAACATGGCTTAAAACTGAAATATAACTTTTTCTCACTACTGTGTATTCCAGTAATTTTATAAAAGGCTCATCTACACCCTGATTCCGTACTGTCTGCATGACTGCTGAGGTTGCTGCTGACTCAAATGCTTTCTTGTAATATCTGGGGTTGATTATATTGTCACGAAAGACAGAGTGAAAAAATTCTCAGACAGAAGACAGGTATAATTCGGCAGGAAGCCAGAGCGATACAGTTCGTCGGAGAGGGAGGCTCTGGCTGGTTTGCTGAACGACTACTCGGAGGTATTCGCCGCGTCCAACCTGGATTTGGGCTGCTGTGGCGTTATAAAGCACAGGATAGAAACCGGCACTTCATCGGCCGTTTACCAGCGTGCGTACAGGATTCCTTACTCCCAACGTGAGGAGATGGAGCGGCAGGTGCAGGACCTGATTGATCGCGGCATTGTCGAACACTCAAAGTCACCCTGGGGAGCACCAGCACTATTGGTGGAAAAGCCAGATGGCTCGTATCGATTGGTAGTGGACTACCGCAAACTAAATGCCGTAACTCGCATCGATCCATACCCCATCCCCAATATACAGGAGACGCTTTCTCAGCTGGGCTCTGCCAGGTACTTCACGGTAGTGGACATGGCGACGGGATTCTGGCAGATAGCAATGGATCCGGCAGATGCCGAGAAAACGGCATTCAACACGCCCTCAGGGCACTATGAATGGAAAAGAATGCCGATGGGTCTGGCCAACAGCCCTGCTGTCTGGCAGAGAACCGCTGATGTTATCCTGGCAGGTCTTCTGGGGAGGCTGTGCTTCGTGTATATGGATGACATTATCATATACAGTGACAGTTTTGAGAACCATTTGCACGATATTGAGCAGGTTTTGGTGCGACTAAGAGGAGCGGGTCTCAAGCTGAAGCCCTCTAAGTGCCAATTCCTCAAAAACGAGGTGAAATACCTCGGGCACGTTGTTTCAGCTGACGGCGTGCGACCGGACCCTGAGAAACTAAGGTGTGTCTCGGATTTTCCATCCCCGACTAGCGTCCGCCAGGTCCGGCAGTTTCTCGGCCTGATCGGTTACTACCGAAAGCACATAGAGGAGTTCGCCAAGCTCGCTAAGCCGCTCACCGCCTTAACAGCCAAAAATGTCGCCTTTCGCTGGGACGAAAACGCGGAGAATGCTTTTGGGGCCCTGAAAAGGAAGCTAATGAGTGCACCGCTGTTGCGCCACCCGGATTTTAATTTGCCTTTCGTTATGGCCACAGATGCGTCAAAGTTCGCAGTTGGTGCCGTGCTATCTCAGGTTATCGAGGGCAAAGAACATCCCGTTGCTTTTGCTAGCCGACAGCTGAGCCCCACAGAGCAAAAGTACGGAGCTACGGAAATGGAGTGCCTCGCCGTTGTCTGGGCAGTAAAGTACTTCAGATGCTACCTTTACGGCCGCAAATTCAAGCTAGTCACAGACTGCCATCCTCTGAAATGGGTGATGAGTGTCAGGGACCCTAGCTCGCGACTCGCTAGATGGAATCTACACCTGCAGGAATACTGCTTTGAAGTTGAGCACAAGTCAGGAAAGACGCATCTGAATGCTGATGCACTCAGCCGCACAGCTGCCGTGGCAGCTATAGATGAGTTTGTCCTCGTAGTCGACCCCGCCGAATTACGCACAGAGCAATGCAAAGATCCTGACCTGAAGCGAATAATCGAAAGCTTAGAGGGCGCACCGTCTCACCCCGAACAGCTAGGTTATTTCATTGGCAAAGACGGCACCCTGTGTCGGCGCACGAGGCCAACCAGGAAAGGGAGACCAGAGAAAACCGCTTGGAAGAGAGTCGTCATACCTCGGTCGTGGACAGAAAGGGTTCTTCGCGCGTTTCACGATGCGCCATGCGCCGGTCATTTTGGCGTAGCGAAGACACGCAGGCGTGTGGAGCGTTTGTACTTTTGGAGTGGCATGCGACAGGATGTTAGAGACTACTGTGCGAAGTGTCATTCCTGTCTCGAAAGAAAAACACCCAAGGGACGAAGACCAGCTCCAATTCAGCCGTTCCCTGAGGTTTCGGCTCCCTTCGAGCGGACAGGTATGGACATAATGGGCCCATTGCCCACGACCACTTCCGGAAACAAGTACATTTTAGTATTTGTCGATCACCTTTCAAAATACGCGAAAGCGGTAGCACTCCCAGATCAGAAGGCAGACACGGTTGCAAGAGCATTTGTCGAACAGATCGTGCTCCGACATGGACCCCCGAGGCAACTCTTGACAGATCGGGGAACGAACTTCGTGTCGCAGCTAATGAGGAGAGTTTGCGAGCTGCTTAAGATCGCTAAGAAGCAGACAACATCGTACCATCCGGCTTGCAACGGTGCGGTGGAGCGACTGAACCAAACCGTGGCCGGATTCCTGTCGCATTTTGTTTCGCGCGACCAGCGGGACTGGGACTTGTGGCTCCCGTATGCAATGTTTGCCTACAATTCCGCAGCACACGAGAGCACGGGCGAATCGCCATTCTTTCTTCTCTACGGCCGAGACCCGGACCAGCCTAGTGAAGTGCCAGAGGGCCCCCGTCGTGTCCCATACGCTTCACTGGACGACTATAAGGTGGAGCTAGAATCGCGCTTGCAAGTGGCGAGGGACATCGCAAAGGAGGCCTTAAAGAAAGCGGCGAAGCGCAGGAAGGAGGTGCACGATCGCAGTGCTAGAGACGCGCCGTTTAATGTGGGGGACAGCGTGTACATTGAAAACTGCCAAAGGCAGATTGGGCTAGCTCGTAAGTTCCAGACGAAGTGGAGAGGACCGTGCGAGGTTGTCGAGAAGCTTTCTCCGGTAAACTTCAGAGTCCGAGACGTGAACCGGCGCTTGATAAGGATACACGCAAATCGCCTCAAGTCGGCACCGGTTCAGTATTCACGAAATGAGGAAAGGGAAAGCGCGGATTTTGATGGGGACAGAAGTGAAGCGGAGCGCGCAGATAGTTCGCAAGAAACGCCCTCTCCTGCATTTGTTCGGCAGGCGCCAGAGGTGACGGCCGGAATGCCACCGGGTTTACTTCATGCATTGCTAGAAGAAGAAGCGCGCGAGGTTGCCGCGCAGATAACGCCAGGAGAGGCTCCTGCCACGAGCCCTCGCGAGTCCCAAAGCAGACAAAGGGTCACAGACTTACTTAGTATGACTCATGAAGGCCGATATCCGCTGCGAAATCGGAAAGCTAAGTCGGACTAATGGCGTAAACAGAGCGGAGTTGTGAACTGGTTAGAATTGTGTAATGCCACAGCTCATAACATTGCTATGTGCTTATGTGTTAAGTTATCGGAGTTGGTAGTTAAACCTTTGTGTCATTAAGTAACACCTTCACAGGAGAGCATGCGGAGCGCATGCAGAACCTGCCCTACTTCCTTTCGTTATCTATATTTTTGTCTGTGCCGTGATCGTGCTAGAAGTGGAAGCTCCTTTGTAACTGTGGTAAATTTATTTCGTCCAGTTTGGACTAGAAAGGAGAGGCTTGGGTGCTGAGTTTCATGTTTATCTGTAATAGAAGATCAGTGCTGCCCCTGGAGACGCCAGTTATGACAGCGGAGGCATATGGTGTTGTGCAGTGGTGTTGAGTGCAGCGAAAAGTGTTTTGTCGGACGCACTGTGCGAGGCGATTCAGAAAGACAATGGGAGCTGCGTGGACTCAAATGTTCGGAGAACATTCTTCTGGAGGGTGAGCGAGTGTGACATTCCTTGTGTGTGCTACGAGGTTCCGCGTTCGACGGCGCGGCGTAGACGGAGACCCAGATGACAGCGGCATCATCAATTACCCAGCCATGCTCTTTGAGAGTGACGACCAGAATGAAGGGGTTTAAGCCCAACCGGACCCAACCGGACCCGCCGCCGCCGCCGCCGCCGCGGGGAAACGGGCTTTATCCTCCCCAATTGGCGTGGCGGTTCCAGGGGCGGCCCTCCCGAGCACATTCCAGGACAAGGGAACTGTCAGCGGGCCAGAGCGCGCCTTACCTTGAGGAGCGAGTGTCAGTTGATGGATGGAGAATGGAGGCCGGTGACCCGCGGGAACTGTCAAGCGGGCCAGAGCGCGCCTTACCACAGCCGACGCTATGCGCTACCTCGAAGACAACCTTCTTTCCCTCGGACTCAACACGTGAGGGGGGCGAGACCATAATTGCGGTGGTATGTTTGTGCGCCCAAGTGAAAGCCCTAGCCCCCCCCCCTCCTTCCCCTCCGCCGTGGGCGTCCTCACCCTAGGGAGTGTGGATAAGAGGATATAAAAATCGACAAGCAGTACGGAAGGAGACGCTCAGGACGACATCGTTCGCCAAGAGGGCCTTCAGCGCCGAAGCCCGACGGCGTACAGCTTCTGCTAGCAACCGCTCGAGCCCAACTCCGGAGCCACTCCATCGCCCCCATGAAGTCGTCGGCACGTAAGCTCGGACGCCCCAGCCTCTGAATCTTAATCATGTATAATTATTGAATATATCTGTTTGTTTAAACTGAGCCATACGGTGTCTGTTTGCCGCTCCGTCCCGTGTGGACCTGCGCATTATGGGGGTCATCACACATGGATGCTGGTCTGAAATTAAAAATCCGCACTGTTCAACTTTCACATTTTCATGCTGACTTGCAGCTAAATAAGCCATCTTTGCTGTTTCTTCTAGAAGAGTGTCTCTTAACATTGCAGGTGTCCGCACTGAGTTTTCTTTCAACACAACTTTCAGCAGAGGTCGCACATCATGTGGGCCCATCCTTGTTCTGAGTGTATGCACTAGTGTATAAACAGAATATGCAATTGTTGCTGTTACCATTCCTTTTCTGTATATCAACCAGTCTAGGGAATTTGATTGGGCTTTTGTTAAATTATTTATTATGTCAATTTCTGTGTTTGGGCATGTTTGTTGGAGGCAGATGTAAATTTCTTCTGCTGAGAGCACTCCTGCTGCAATGACCTTCTCAGCAGCTTAAACAAGTGCTGGTGGGTTTCTCACGCCAAGGTTTGCTCGTCTTCCTGTGCATGTTTGACTGTCTTCATGCTGCTCATGCAGCTGGACAGTGGATGAGATTGGCTGTATGGGTAGCAGTGGCGCTGTATCGCTGCATGATGGATCCACAATTGTATTGCCTGAACCTTTACTTGACAATGGGTATGTGAATTGGTCACAGCGACTTCCTGAAATGAAAGAAATACAAATTTATTCCTATACTTTTAAACAAAAATAAATTGGTCTGCATTTTTTGTATTTGGTTATGTTGCTCTCACTAAATGACGTATACTGAAGCAGCTGCTTTTTCCTTAAACCATTTATTTTATGGGTAACAAAACAGTAAGCTCGAATAACAGGCACAAACAGTGACAACGCACTATATGAAAATGTTTACACACAGTAAATAAGCTTGCTAATTGTTTTCATTGGTAAGTTTCAATTGCCATGCTATAACAAGGTGCTAAGTCAAGAAGCAGATTGCATCAAACTAAACTATAAAAATATATCCACTTACTGCCTTCATTGTGGCGGAGTGCAACACAGTTGTATGGCAATTCTTGAAGCAATCTCTTCAGGATGTTGCCATCAGGCACCTTGACATTATCTCTTTTAGCCTGAAACGCGAAAAGTTCCATCAGCGTATTCTCCTGAGTACACTAATAGCGTTTTCACTTCACGTGAGCACTTTTTAATCATCATTATGATGATAAAAACTGAACTTAGTACAGCTCTGAGGCTGTTGGATGGCTGCTCTCAACAAACTTTCTGCTGCCTAACTTGATCAGTACTCCAGATTCTCAAGGTACATTGGAAGAGGCTCTTGTGACGTCAGGCTTACTAAACAGTCACGCTCGAAATGAGAAAGTTTCACTTAAAATTACAGATTAGTATTTTTGTGAGTATGTCAAGCAACATTTCCAAGAATTTTTTTATTTTGATGCTTTTTCTCCTTGCTTAACACATGAAACCTCTTAGAAACAATTAAAAAGCATCTATTGTATTGTTTTAATCGTCTTAAATCAAGTATTCCAGCTATGGTGGACGAACAACAACTAGAGTATAAGTATCTAGGTGTCACGATAACGTCGCGGCTCAAATGGACGAAACACATCGATAATATATGTTCCCCCGCCCGCAAATAGTTGGGATTTCTTAAGTTTCGAATGGGTGGTTGCCCTAGTGCCCTAAGACTGAAGGCATAAAAATCCATTGTAAGGCCAACTCTCGAATATGCCTGCATTGTGTGGGATCCCTACACTACAGATGACACCCAAAAACTTGAAAAAATACTACGTCTTGCGGCTCGCTTTATTTTCAACCGTTACCGGCGCCTAGACTCTCCTTCCGCCATGCTCAAACTTGCAGACTTAGAACCACTTGCAGATAGAAGAAATAAAGCCCGTCTCAATTTCCTTAATTCATTATACTTTTCTCGGCTTGGTATTCGACCCGAAAATCACATCGCTAGAGATTCTAGTCGAGCCTCGCGCCACAAGCATACCCTTAGCCTGGAACCTATTTTTGCACGCACAAATACGTACAAGTTTTCTTTCTTTCCAAGAACAGTTTCTGAATGTAATTCCCTACCACAGACCTCTCCGTTGCTTGCTAATCATTCTTGATATTTTCACTGCTGTATTGTAACTGCATTTTAATGTGTGTCTGCATTGTATATTTTGTGGCATATATATTGTTCGGTACTTGCTTTTCTTTCCCCTGTATGCATTTCCCACTCCTGCTTGGACATACAGCATGTCCGCAGTATTCAATAAATAAATAAATAAAATAAAAATAAATAACAGCCACGGCTTGTTAGTCTCAATGCACTCAATGATCATTCACAGCACTTATCTGACACTAGTATTATGAACAAAGCAAGCACCTGAATCCACAAAAAGAGTCCCTGCTAAAAAACTATTGTAACTTTAACTAAACTGCAGCATGCATTGTAGAGACATTGGCACATATAAGTGCGCGAGTACAAATACCTTTGATACGGTGTTGATAATCAAATGAAACAGCAGTAAACGGCTCTCTTTTCTTATGAAGGGTACAGAAACCTGACAGTACTCTGCATTGGTGTATCTTAGTTTATAAGCAAAATAATGATGACAGACTATGCACCTTATTTTGCCGCTGCAAATTTCGTATAGGTTAAGCCAAAAATCAAACTTGTGCCCCAAAAACAACATCTAACGTTGCTACAGACTGAAGTGCAGTCATAACTGCCAATCAATCATATGCTAATAAAATAACATTCTGTAATACTCTATCCTCCTCTTATTTCAAATTTGATGCAACATGTATCATGACTTACCGTATTGGTACAAGGCAGGTCCACTATCTTCCTTGGTGCATATTTTCCTTTCACACCAGCTTTCTGATCTTTTCCCCATTGCTGAGGCAAATCAGTAGATGACATGAGGTAGAAGGTCTCTGCGTCATTAATGTGCAGCAGAAGAGCGACCATGTGCTTGCACTTGTGCTGGCTAGAAAAAATAAAGGCATAACTAACTTTTGTTTCATAAAACAAAGCACGCATATCAGCATGAATTTGTAAGCTTTACAAAACACACCTTACTTTACAATGTTCTCACTTGTTTCAGCAGTAGATGCAGATTGCATGTTACAATGTTTCATAATATTCGTTAGTAATATGTGGAATTTAATTGACAGAAAACTGTCTGCAGAGCAAAAGATAAACTACAACAGTTATATTCCATCCATGAAACGAACGTTAGTATTCATACCCTGCTTTGCAAGTGCAAGATGCAGCAGTCACTGTCCTTCCTTTTATTTTTATCTCCAGTTCATGAGGATCTTTGTTGATAGTGGAGGTCTGAAGGATAAGCCCAACAAACGTGACCTCATCGTCTTTGCGAAGCTTCACGCTGCACACCACCACGTGCTTCGCCTCATAGATGGCCTCCCCTTCTATCAAAAGCCGGGAGGTCTCAAATTTCTTCTCAATGAAGTCATTGATGCTCGACAGCGGAAGTTTCACTGAAATGAAATAAAAGATTGTACAGCGTAACAGACAAAACATAACATGCACGCAGCCTTAAACGAAGCTGTAATTTTAAATGGCCGAGAAAGCCGTAAACACAAGTTAGAACATTACAAATTGTGACCTCATGAGGAAAGGATCAGCAAAACTAGTCTGCGCGGAGTAAACACACATTCCCGCAGAGCTCGAATGAGAATATGATCGCGGTCAATAAGCACGAATGCGCGGCGTGAAATACAGCACAGTTACATTTAAATATTTCTCCGCGTCGTCTCCGCCGTCCAACCTGACTGCTCCAAGTTCAGTGGTGCAGTCGAACGGCGCCGCTTCCGCCGGCACTGCTCGAAATCGCTCCGCACCTGTAGCGGAGAAATTTCATTACCGAGATTAGTGACCATTTACCTCTGACTGGTGGTGTTGAACCTTCAGTTCTCTCCATAGCATCACCATCAACGCTGGTCGATGCACGCTCGTTGCCACTTCAACAGCTCGCTCACACGGTAACGCGTGCTTTGCTTTTGTCGAGTGAGTGAGCTTGATGCCTCAAATTGAGCTTAAGCAGGTCCAGAACCAAGTGTATTTATTAAATGAATAAACTATTAGCGCGCAACTAAACTACACGGGAAAGCGTCACACAGTAGCAGTTCAACGCCGGTTATCCCACTTAGTGCGTCAGGCGCGCGCCGCTGAGAGATGGCGCCACAGTATGTCTTCGCGCCCAATACTCGTCCTTTGTCTTACAGATCAGTCGATTCTTTTTAGTTTCCAGCATGTCAAAATTTAATATTTTTATCCCTCACATCCGTTGATGGAATTCTGTTCATTATTAATTTAACACGCAATACACGCTCTCCTGTCCCAGATGGCATCGCTGCATTTCCAATAAAAGCTGCTACAACGTTTATTAGCATTCCTCTGGTACATATTTGTAATCGGATGCTTCTTACAGGTCAATTCCGGAATAAAATGAAATCCGCCCGCGTAACAGTAATTTTTAAAGAAGGCAATATATAGAATCCCAACAATTATCGTCCTATTTTCATGGTCCCTGTATTTTCTAAAGTTTCTGAGTGAGTGATCTTGATCAGTGTATACAAATTCGTACATTCTGATAATATCATTTGCCAGTAGTAATGCGGATTTAAGCCTGGAAAATCCACGCAGACAGCTCTGGTCGAAATCAAAAGTAGTCTGATTCGTAATATTGAACATAAGCTTTACATTCTTGGTATATTGACTTTACCAAAGCCATCGATTCCATTAAGCACAAATTTCTGCTTCATAAGTTTACACACGTATGGTATTCGTGAAAAACCTCAATGTTTATTCCAAAGCTACTTGTCTAACCGCACTCAATATACGGGACTCAACGATGTTGTATCCTGCTCAGAAATAATAAACTTTGGCGTTCCTCATGGTTCTATACTGGGGCCCTTTCTTTTTTCAGTATTATAAATGACCTAGTCGGCATTCCAACCTATTCAAATGTCGTTTTATATGCAGACGAGGCGAACGTTCTTTTTTTTCCAGTCCTGATCTTAGCGAACTCGAGCGTCGTTCCAACTCTTGACTACATGAGATGATATTGCTTGCAGTGAACAAATTCTAACTGAATGTTATGGAAACAAAATGCATGCTTTTTCGTCCTATAAATAAGCCTATAGGCTACCCTATCGAAGCCCTGTTCAACAATACCCTGAATGACTTGGTAAGCTCCTGTAAATTCTTAGTTTTTTTTTCCTAGTTGCATGAGCTGGCTTGCCCACACAATTCGTGTTCGTTTGCACGTAGCTCAATCTATTGGTGTGCTCAATCACATCAGACACCATTGCCTATGCAGATTAAAAGGCAGCTGTATTTTTCTCTAATACATTCTAAATTTCTATAGTGCAATTTAGACTGGGGAACAAGCAACCAATCGTACTCTGGACAGATTATTTGCTTTACCAAAAAGAGCTTTTTCGCGTATGTTCCCCAGACCCTTCTACGGGCGACCGCTTATTTCAGGCCTTTCATAATCCTCCATTCCCACTGTGTCTTAAGTATTCTGTTGCTGTGCATATTTTTCAGATAATTAAGCAGCACATCACATCAAATAAAGACAATCTATGTTTTATTTCTCTTACCTCCACTCGCGCTCGGACTAAATATGTCACCCGACACATATATAACCAATTTATTATGGTATACAAAGACAATTCGTCTATAATCTATTATTGTTCATTTAGTGCAACTATTTCTCAATTTAAAAAAATGAACTTGCTATTTTCACTTGTTCCTGATGCACCAAAAATTGATGACGTAGTGTTTGCACCAGTCTCATTGTCTTGCTTTGTCGCGAGTTATGGCGTTACTGCTGTATTTTCTGTGTTTATAATTTCATGTGTCACATTGTCGAACTATGTGAAAACAAATTAATTATATTTTATTTTTGTTTCTCTTGAGTAAAATGGATTTGTCCATCCTTCTGCAATTGATTTGTCACCCGAGGCGAAGCCTGGTCGGGCAGTATTTAGTTAGATTTCCTTTTGCCTCATCCCGGTGGCATGTACCGTGTTTAATGTCCGAATAAACATATCTTATTTTGACTGACTGTCGCCATGGCCAGCACGCTCTTCATTGTTTTCTATTCGTGATTGCTGTTATCACACGAGAAAGATAGCCTGTGCTATATCAGCGTTAACAATTTCTTTGAACGCCCGCTGCAATGCTACACCTTACCAGCTATTCGTAAGGCTAACCCTGCTCCAACCCGAAGAACTAGTCGTGATGACAGATGGCGATGGTATGAATTAATGGCTGCGGGCGTAGCACGAGCGCTCCTGCCCGCGCCACTGCCCGCTTCATCGTCTTCTATTCCGTCACAATGTAACGCGGTAGTGAGACCTATTAAATAACTTGATTAGATATCCTAAGCCTTTTCCCTCAGACAGCCCGTCAATATTGACCTATTATGTCCATGTGCACGTGAAGAGCGGCATAGCGTCTGCGTGTAAGCGCGAGAAGGCAAAGGATTCTGTAAGGTCTATCCGTTTCATTCTTAAACGTTTTATATGAAAGGCGACTGCTTGATTACTATTTCACTTGGAATTTGTGGTGCAAGAAGGACGTGTTTTTTGAGGAAGAGAAGGAAGGGCTGTGATGACATCAGCTGTCTTACATCCTTGATTTTGAAAACATGCAAAACGTTATGGCATATTTACCGTCAACAGGCACTGTTGTCCACTAGCCTATTGAGGATACCAATGCCTTGCCGTGCATTTAATGAAAAAGCAAGGAAATGGAATTAATGATATCACTCGATGGTGACTGCAAGTAAGCCGACAGCTAACATCTCTCCAGCGTCTATCAGAAGAGCGAATCTGAATGCCGATCTCCCCTTTCTCAGAAACTCAAAATAAACAATTTGATTGGATGCCAGTATATTTTATATTTTTAATATGAATAAACAAGAACAGAGCACATGTGGATATTGTTAAGATATTGCCCCGTGATGGTGACACCGCCATGAACAATGGAGGAGCAGACTGAAGCGACTCTGAAATATATCCTGTATGGGGCTAACTTACAACCACAGTGAACTGAACAAATCGGGTGTGGCGACAGCAACAAATGTGCTTGGCGTTCGTCGAAGAGCAGAACGGCTGCTCTGGGCCATGCTCAATTTAAAGATTCCAAAGAAAGTCCTGGAAGAAGCGCTAAATGAGCCTCGTAACAATCGCGAACAACGTAGAGTAGCTGCGAAGGGCTACAAATTATACAGGTCGGCGTGGTCGCATCTATCATCACAGACTGATAGATCCGCGCGCCGCCTGTTTTAAGCATAAAAATTCGAGGGGATATTTTAGCTCCGCATTAAGGGTATAATGCGACAGTATATGGAGATGGTCCTCGCCTACTTAAAATTTAGGCCCCTGGTAGTCCTCATACCACTACTGGCGCAATGGCTAAAGGTGCATCCAGACGGCGAGCCACGGGCTGGCCCAAGGACCGATCACGTTGCGTCGACCGCGCGGGGCCGGGCCAGGCCTGGCCGGTGACAGCGTCCACACGGCGGACCAAAAGAGCAGACGACAAGGCGGGCCAAGCCTCTGCGATCAGCTTGCAGCAACGCTCGTCGCACGCTTCGACATTCGGCGGCGAGAACAAGCGGAATACGCCGATGCAAGCAGACATTCCGCCTAACTACCAGCAATCGGTTGGGGACGGATTTCAGGCGCGGCGAGGAGGAGGAGGTTGCATTCGCACAGCGACAAACATGGCGGCGCGCTTCGAAACAGCACCGCTCGCTTCGAACAGTATTCACCGTTCTAACTGCCCTTTTTGTTCCCTTCACTGGCAATGGCGCACCCATTTTTGCTTGGTTTTACCTCGCTTATGACAAGACGTACGAGTGAAATATTTGATTTTCTTTTATTGAGAATGACGGTTGCGGCCCTTCTACGCGGAGCATACTTTTTTGACAGAAATATTTAACCGTCTTAACAACTAGATGGCGCCACAAGGCTGAGAGTATTCTATTGTTTGCGTTTGCATGCAGTGAACTAAATGTTCAAATGCTGTAACGTGCCGGAAAATACCTGCGTTTAGCGTACATGAGAGTGCTCATGCTTATGGCACCTAGACAGCGTCAGTTGTTCTTCTTTTCTAGCCATATCTGTGTACGTCGCGAGCGCCGACGTTGCGACTAATTTCGCTCGCTCTCGCCGCCGAATGCCCAAGTGTGAACGAGCCATAAACCTGTACTGAGGCTAAAAAGTAAAACGTAGCGTCGTCCGACCGCGTTGACATGTTAATAGTACTTTCGCTGGTGTCGCCTCGACTGCCGGGAGAACCGAGCCAAAAGAACCAAAAGCCCAGTGTGGTGTAGTTTCCAGACTTGATGTGCGCGAGTAGGCTAAAAAGTCCGTGGTCCGCCGCCAGAAAAAAAGCTCGCATTTTTCTCGCGCGATCCGGTCCGCGCACCATGCGCGGCCCTTGTAGACCGGAAGCGAAACCCCACGTGACCGCTATCCGCGGATCAAAATAGGTCTGTGGTCCGTCGTCTGGATACACCTTAAGCGACGGCCCACTGCTCTGCGAATTCAGGAGCTCTCTGTGGTGGCCTTGTGCGAAACAGGCTGCTCTTGCCGAGCAACTAATCATTGATTTTACTATCATAAGCCATGGTAGGCAGTTTTCTGCCTGTTCGATAAGCAGGTTGTGATGACGTCGCAAGGTCACGTGATCTAGGTGGCCCACGTGCTTTCTAGATCGCTCTCTGGTGCAACCTGCCGCACTGTGGGAGAAGCAGTTAAGCCGACAGCTACTTACGCTCCTTAGTGTTTTCACGGTGGACAGGCGTGCGGAGAACTCCGAGGACTCTCCGCATTGACGGGAAGCGTACAGTGACCTCAAGTTAACGTACAAAGGTAGAGAAGTCTTAATGAAAAGAGGCTTTACAGCACTTATATGTGACCTAACGCGTCGCTATGCTAAAGAGTACCCTTTATTGGTCCTCTCAGGACATGTAAAAAACATAAAAAAGTGTACCGGGAAACAGGCAAGCCACTTCTCACAGTGAGCAAAGCTGAGCGCATAATTTATCGCCGAAAACATAAGTTGAACGCGGTGAGCTCGCAAATCATCAAAAAAAAATGGTAATGGAATACGGTCCCGCTGTTTGCCCGCAGGGGAAGGAGCTGATGGCGGCGGCTCTTGCTCCAAGAGGAAGACGACGCTGCTCGATCTGTTGTCACCTCAGCTCAGTAATTTTGCCTTGTTTTCTAGTTATTAACTAGGTTATTTCCATCCTTGGAAGACGGCCGCGTCTTTAAGGCGGTACTGTCCCTACGGGAAGGGTACGGCAGCTCCGGCGCCGGTATCCTTAAAGGGACAGCGCCATCCGAAGGAGCCCAGAGGGGCGGAGGCGGCCATGGCATCACATGGCGGGGATCTGCCAGTCATCAGGGACGTCCAGCAGTGCAGTGCGTCATCATCGCTCAGTGGGGACGACTCAACTATCGTCGCCTCTGACGAGGAAGTGGCTGACATGGCGGAAATGGGCAACGATGGCTTCAAAGTGGTGAGTCATCGGAAGCACCGGACAGTCGGCATCCCAGTGATAGTTCAGCCAAAAGAGAAAGGTGTTGACTTCAGAGAGTGGAACCCTATCAGGCTGTTCGATGATATTAAAGTACTACTGGGATCTGCTCCGATTCGCAGTCGCTTCACAACGCAAGGGGCTCTTCATCTAGATATCTCAACGGAAGAGCAAGTAGACATTCTTCTGCGGTGCTCTCAGATCGGTGGCATACGAGTTCAAGCCCGGTTGCCACACTCCTACATGACTAACACATGTGTTATAAGGGGAGTACCAGTGTGGTATTCGGAAAGTGCCCTTCTTGACTACTTGAAACCGCAAAGATTTCTGCACGTGCGACGGTTAATGCGCCGGGTTAAGCCTGGAGAACAACAATGGGCAGCGAAGCCTACAAACTCTATTGTGCTAACGTTTGCTCCCAACACCGAGCGCCCTGGAATAATTGACCTTGGTTTCACCAAACATGAAGTCCACGAGTTCGTTGAAACTCCTCCCCGGTGCTTCAGGTGCCATCGCTTTGGATATGTAGCGAGAGTTTGCAACAAAGATCAACGTTGCAAGCGGTGTGGTGGTGGCCATGATTACAAAGAGTGCAAGGCAGAGTTTGCTTGCGCTAATTGTGGAGGTGACCATCCAGCGAGTTTCAGTGGCTGCACATTCCGTGTAAGCGCCTTACACCGTCGCAAGTTCTTCATTAGTGGCCCCAAACCACAACCTACTGAGAAGCCGATACATGGAAGTGAAGACTTCTCTGCGCTAGAGTCGGAAGCTCGGGACGTGGTAGCAAGCGACATCGCTGCACGACCTGATCCGAGCAAGTCGCAACGGCCTCCGAGGGTGAGCTGGCTGTTCGATCAGCTTCTGCAAAAAGTGTCCATGTTCCTCAGCGACCAGATCACAGCAAGACTCGACAACATGGAGGACATCCCCTTGCCTTAAAAGAGATGCAGACACCAGCCACCGTGGCCAAGAGTGGGTCCCAGTCCCTGTCTTTTGTCGAAGTGGTGCGCCAGTGCGTGCAGCAAAATAAGGAGCTCTAAAGCCGGAATCTCTCCGACCTTCTACGCGTTTTGTTTGATGTCCTGCGTTCATATAGCCAAGCGATGCAGCCTGGCACTTTGGAGAACTTTATACAGCTGGTGCTTTCCTTTGAGACCTTGATCACCGCCTTCGCATAGAACTTCAACTCCTAGATGGCTAGTTTTCTTCAACCTGTTGCAACTAAGAACCCTAGAAAAGTGCTGTTTATCATGCAATGGAGCTGCGCTGCGATTATAAGTCGATTAGCAGAACTAAAATTGTTCTTGAAAGAGACCTGTGTTCCAGTACTGGCCCTCTCGGAGGCTGGCTTGCCAAGCGGGAGGTCTTTGCCGGGATACGTCGCCCACAAGAATTGCAGCATAAAGTCTTTTCCCGCAGGAAGTGCCGCCCTTTACATACGAAGGGAGATTCCTCATGATGCTTTGAACGTCACCGATCTTTGCACCGACAGCATTGAGGTAGTGGCTGTGAGGATTCGGCTCGCCTTCCGAACTCTGTCCCTTGCATCAGTATACGTGTCCCCGCGGAAGAAGGTCGATTTGGCTTTGTTCCTCCAGCAACTTTGTGACCGCTGCCCAGCACCCAGAATCACCTGCGGTGACTTCAACGCCCACCACCCTGCCTGGGGTGACAGGAACACAGATCCTCGCGGACGCCAACTTGTAGAAGTCATCGACAGTTTGGACCTGTGCGGGGCCAATGACGGAAGTCCCACTTTCTTTCGGCCTCCAACCTCACCCACATCTATAGACCTAACCTTACATTCACCTGACGTCCGTGTGCAGTGGTCAACTAGAGCTGCTCGAATGGGAAGTGATCACTACCCAATATTTGTGTTTACTGCCGACTTCCATCTGCGTGGTCCTAAAATTTGCCATGTTGTTAATTGGGACAAATACAGGGAGCACTTAGCCTGTGTTTCAGGTGATGTGACAGACAAAATGATTTATGCTAAGATGTCTGCTACCACGGCGCTCAAGCTACCTGATCATTTTCTGACTCCGGATTTAAAACTCAGGAACCTCTGCGCAACGCGCAGAAGGGCGGAGCGACAACTGTTGCGGAAGAAGGACGACAGAGCCTTGAAGACAACTTTCAACAGGCTCAACTCTGCCATTAGACGTCATGCGAACAAGCTCTGTAGGTCCCAGTGGGCATCCTTTTGCGCTAGTTTGACTGTTTTATCACCGATAATGAGAATTTGGCGTGTCGTTGGCAGTCTTGCTGGTGGCTCTCGTCCGAGTAAACCTTTCGAGGCGCTTGCATTGCGCACGCAGAAACATCTCGTGTGCTTGGCGGTGGAATTTGCGGATGCATTTGTAAATTCCAGACCAGGCATTCATCCCTGCGCTCTGCCTGCTACGTCTCCGTCTGTTATGGACGCCCCGTTCACACTTCGAGAACTATAGACAGCGCTCCGCAGCCTGCGGCGTCGCTGTGCACCAGGTCCTGACGGCATTACCAATCAAATGTTACAGAACCTGCCTCTGGAACACCGGAAGATGCTCCTAACCTATCTCAATCGAGTGTGGGAGTCTGGTGACGTTCCCCCTTCATGGAAGGTGGCTTGTGTAGTCCCACTGCTGAAGGCCAGCAAAGAGATGACAGACGCGGCCTCGTATCGTCCTGTATCGCTGACGTCGTGTGTGGCTAAGCTCATGGAGAAGATGGCAAGTAAGCGTTTGTCTTGGTGGCTTGAGAATAGAAGGGCACTACCAACATGCATGACTGGATTCCACACAGGTTTAAGCGCGCAAGATAGCGTCCTGGACTTGATAAGCCACATTGAACATCAGAGTGCTTTTGGACTTTCAACACTAGCTATTTTCCTAGACGTATCAAAGGCTTATGATAGCGTCCTCCAGAGCTCAATACTGAATAGTCTGCAGGTCATAGGCGTACAGGGCTATCTTCTGCGATTCATTCACTCATTTCTCAGTGATCGTAAATTTCGAGTGCAGTTAGGCAGTACAATGAGCTCCTAAAGGGCGGTATCGCGAGGGGTACCTCAGGGTAGTGTCCTGTCCCCAACGCTCTTTAATGTTGTCATGGCTGGTCTTCCCGCAAAAGTGCAAAAACATTGTAGGCATGTCCATATGTCGATATATTCAGACGACATTTGTCTTTGGTTAACCGGATATCAACACAAACGCTTAGCTCTAATAGAGCGACAGGCCATGCTTTCAGTTAAAAGTTACCTTCAAGGTAACTTTCTCGGTGGAAAAATCTGGCTTCGTCCTGTTTCCAGGTAGGGGACGACGGTATGCGCGGCGGAGCATAGGCCTTGATCAGTCTTGCCTTCGTCAGGTTAACCACATACGTTTTTTGGGCGTCACTATTGACTCACGTCTACAGTAGCGTCGAGCTGTGGACTCGATTCTGGCTTCACTATTTTCGCGTCTCAATGTGCTTCGTAGAGTTGCTAGTGAGCAATGGGGAAACCATCCTGCTTAAATGATCAGGCTTCACGATGCCCTCGTGACAAGTCGCATAATGTACCAGCTCCCTTTAATTTCCCCCTCGGTATCGCAGCTGGAACGCCTTGAGGTTTTGAACAGAATGTGACTAAGGAGGGCTCTCGGCGTTCCGCAGGCTGCTCCAAACAATGCAGAACTGTATGAGTCTCAATCTAAATCTCTTCGGCTAGCCGCTTCACAAAGACTTTTGCTGTAAATTGGCCGCCTCAGAGAGACTGTTGCCGGGAGAGCGCTTCTACAGCACCTTCGAAAGAGATCTGAGTCCCGGGTGTACTTGGCTTTAAACACTCTTCGTTCTCTGGGTCTCGACCTTCGAGATCGACTTACGACGTTAAAGCCACTTTGGTCCTTACCGAGCCTCGATTGTTCCTTGACAATTCCCCACGTTCGCGCTAAGTGGAATTCTCCTTTAGCGGCAATGCGTTCGCTCGTACTGGAACATATTGAGACCGAATATGCCAGTCATCTTCAAATTTTTACAGACGGCTCTGTGGACAAGGTCAGAGGATCTAGTGCAGCTGCTTTTCATATTCCGTCTTTGAAGTATGACTGGTCTGTTCGTTTTACTAAAGTCGTGTCCTCCACAATGGCCGAAAGCGTTGCCATTGAGGCAGCTCTAAAGAAGCTACGGTGTTGTACGCCTCAACCTACAGTCATAATTACGGATTAAAAATCTGCCCCTCAAAGGTTAGAGTACGGGTTCCCCACTGATGCCTTGAGTCTTAAATTCCTACGTTTGGTGCAGACTTTACATAGCAAAGGCTTCTCTATACGTTTTCAATGGGTGCCCTCGCACATAGGTGTCTTAGGCAACGAGATAGCAGACAACCTCGCCCATACAGCTCTCTCCGGGATTCCTGTACATGGAGTCCCTCATGAAGTCAAGCAAATGTTCAGATGTGGTGTTGTGCCACTTCAGCTCTTTGTGGAGCTCTCCTCATCAGCCATGTGTGACCAAGGGTCTCAAAAGGTACCAAGCCACTTTGCTGCACCCCGTTCGCACGGATTCTGCTCGTACGCCGGCGTGTATGTATTAGACTGGCCTAGCGTTGTCACCATTGTGTTCAATGTGTGGTGTGTTTGGTGACATAGAACATTACCTCTTGTGCTGTACTTTGTACAACGCGGAACGGGCTGTGTTATTCGGATCCCTCAAGAAGGCAGGAATTCCTCACAGTTCTCTTCGGGACATTGTTTTTCCGCGCGGGAGCCAGTCGAGTAGAAGGGATGCTTCTCGCCTTCTTCTACATTACCTGCAGGATACGGATTTGGCCTCCACATGGTGACCTCAGGAGTGTCTATTTAGGTTTTTGCGGACAGTGTTTCTGTGATTTCTATTTAAGTGTCACTACGGTGGAGCAATTGCCGGCAGCAACTGCAAGGCTAATCCCACCGGTAGTTTACAACCACTCAACTAAACTCAAGTTGCTCCAAGAGAATAGCCAGGGATTCATCCTCACTGGCCAGCTGAAAGAATAGAAGTTAGCGAAGGCGGCTTCCCATCCAGTGGTCACGAGACCTTGCAAATGCTTGAGTACGGCTAGCACTACCCCCGAGAGATCCTAAAATACATTTCATGGCCACACCTAAAATTGACGGCGATATATGCTGAACTTTTGATCTGAAATCAACATGAGATTTTTATTAAGGTCTTCGTGCCATACAGTGGGAACTTATGCTAATTCATTTGCCCTTACCAATTCGCCAGCTATATACTTTCAGCAAAAAATAAGGATTTGCAGCTTAATCGGCCGAAGACAGGAACCTCTCATCTCTGCCCACCATGAGAACCGTGCGATAGTGCAACCTAAGGAGAGCTAACGTAAGCCAATTTATATAGAACACAGGCATTTTATTTGTTCGCTTGTAAAAGGACGACTAAGCTCTGGCAGATAACCTTTGCAGCAGTTCGTCACATCAGCGTGACAACCGTCTATAAAGAAAAGGACCAAAGACATGCTAAATTGAATTCTTCCTAATTTTCGTCTCATTAATTCCTGGTGGCACGCATCATTAGCAATTATGTTTGTATAGTTTCTTCTTGGAAAATTCGCCGCATTGCGCTTTGAACAGTATCCCCAGGAACTGCTATGAGAAAGCCCGAATTTTATTAAAAGTTCGGTCTGCGCGAAAAGGACAAGGAGAGCAGAAATAAAAACGAAAACGACACCACGAGCGCATAATACCAACTGTTTATGATGAATGCAAGCACATGCTAGATAGGCCAGGAAACCAGGCGCGCAAACACCTGTGTCAATACGCACAGTTACTCTAATTAGATAGACAAGCTAATCATATTTTTTTCCTTCTCTTTCCAGGGGCAAATAAAACTCAAGAAACAAAATCAGATCATTGGAGAAGGCCAGATAAAAGCATGTAGGCAATCAGACATCATTTCGCTCAGTGCTTGAAACCAATTAAGGCACATTAGGTAAAGAAGAACAAGATTCGACAGTAACATCCAGCTGTACACAGATAAGGGGAAAAATAAATCGCGAGGGGACATTTTATAGTGTACAATGAAAAACAACAATGAACAAAAATAAGGCAGTTTATACGAACTTCCTCTTGGTCTAGTTGGTGCATTGCTTTGTATAACCACGTTGCGCATTTATAAGAGACACACACAGGAAAAGGCCAAGGAGACGGAAAGAGCACAAACTGTTAACAGCTGACAGTTTGCGCTCTTTCTGTATCCTTAGCCTTTCCCTGTGTTTGTCTCTTTTGAATGCACAACGTGGTTCTTCAAACTCAGAACAAAAGTAAAGGCGTAGGTGAAAGGATAAACGCATGGTATGAAGTATGTAAAATCAAGCATGACCTGATGGAAACAACAATGAACACTTGCATGGGTGAACATTAAAACCAGATAAAAGAATACATTTTTGGGGCTGAAAAACAGTGCCCTCTGCGAGTTATTCTTTCTGGAAAAAAAAACTTGCTAAAAAAAATGGGGGGCTACCTAGAGAGCAATCTGGAAAAAAATTGTTGGAAAGGACCCGCTCTTAGTTTGGAGCTGACATGAAGTAGGCAAGTCCATGGATGAAGGCCTCCCGACCTCCACAACAGCTTTCTTTGTCGATGTCCAAGATGTCTTCTAGTTGGTGCCGTGTGATGGCATGTTCGAAGCAATCCGCAAAAAAATGCATGAAAATGGTGAAGCAGGTTTTAAAAATAGGAAGAGGTGAGCCTTGAGCATTGGTTTGGTTTAGTAGATAGAGTTGTACGTCCAAGAGCGAGTAAGTATATCTGGGACGCCGTAGGGCTCCCGAAATTTTGACCACCTGGGGTTCCGTAACGTGCACTGACATTAATCAGTACATGAGCCTCTAGCAGTTTGTCACCATCGGAATGGTAACCGGTACCGAACCTGTGTCTTACGTGTCAACCGTTGAGCACCATTACCCCTGAGCCACAGCAGCCGGTCACAAGCAGAACGTTTTTTCAGTTAGAAGTTATTATAACAACCCTGCGTTTTTGGACATTTGAAACGTTGTTTAGGACAAAAAAGGCTCCACATAAGGGCTCTCAGCTTTTCTGGCTGCTTGGAACATTTTTAGAGCGAAAGCGCTACTTAAGAGGTCAAACCAGCTCACCGAGTTTGTATGAAGTTTGACCTAGAAGCTGACCTTGACCAAAGCACAGAAAATCAAAACTAAAACACTGCTGCGACTAGGTTTCAAACCCGCGGCAGCGTGAACACATCAGATTTGCTGGCTGCCGCAAGAGTACACAATGTTGTCGCCCTCAGCCGATGCCGCAGTGTGATTAAATGCAACATATTCGCGCCCTGTGCATTGCATATCCTCGTCTTCATCAACTAACACTACTCTAGAACTACTATACGCACTCTGTCGCTGTGTATTGCGCGCCGTCGTCTGCTTCGAATAATACTGGAATGAAGCAGAAGACAATGCGTCGGAGACCACTACGGCGAAGCTCTTCAAGCGGCCGGCTGAAGCCCGCTCGTGCAGGAGAACTGCTCCTTGTGACACTGCCTCTCGCCCCGCTGCTTCTTTATTAACTGCACTTACATTACAACCATACCGCAGTTTTGAAGCGAGAGCTCCACTGCGCTAGGTAAAGCCCATTTCGCCTTGTCTTGCCCTTGACCTTCAAGTGAGCCTGAGCTTTACTGTGCCTATACGGATTACCATATGTGGTCCTCCATGGTGTCGCTCCTCGATCTTCGATCTTTCGATTCGCTGGTAGAGGGTAGTAGAATTTGCCGCAGCGTTCATTGGGTGACAAAACTCTCGAGATAAACCAATAATTTAACTGCCACCGACCAGGGTGGTAGGGTGGGCGCGCTGCCTATCCGGTGTGCGGAACTCATTCAACGTTACAGACGCCAAGCCGTGTCTACTTGCCCGATACAGCACAGTTTTCGTTCTCTAATTATGTTCAGCAGTAGTTAAACCACACCTAATTTTTTTCAAGCTCCGGTAGTGGAATATTCCAAGAAATTTAACTGACGTGGATTCTTACTCCAGGATGCTTGCCACAGCCTCAGCCATAGGTTGGCAATATTTAAGTACTGCTCCCCTGGATCGGTAACTTTGGCAAATACCTCACATTTCGAACACAGTTTCAAAACACTTCATTAGTTGCGCTACATCTTTCGCGCTAGTAGTATCAGTATCGCATCAATTTTAAGCTTCCGACGAAACCGAGATCGCATGCCTGTTTTTGAGAATGATTTCAGCCACTGCCACCAGCGTTATGAATTGCCCTATTATGCCCTGAATGTTATCTGAATGACTGGAATTTCTGGCATCAAATGAAAAAAAAAACCTCGACCCCATTGATGTGTATTGCCTGAACAACGCTAATTCATCACTATTTGAGGGGCTTGCGAAAGAGCACAAGCGACAAATTGACGCCAATTAAAGAATCCTGGTTGATTTCATGCTATCGTTTAGCAAAGTTCCTCAAATCGGTTCAGCCTCGCTTCGCAGCCGGTGCGTTTCAGTCGTTTTTCGAAGCTTTGTTTTCGAGAATTCAGTCATATGCGAATATAGAAATCGCCGCTATGATCGCGTTCTCTGATGTCAAAAGTGAGAGGAATTTCACCAATTACCGAGTAATACATACTATCGCGCTTTCAGCATTACCTGTTTCGACATCACGCGAGCGCTTTCCTTGGCATCTGGACACTGTAGTCGTAAACGCTCACGATCACTAGCTCCACTGTTCTCACCCGTCATTCGGCCAATCGTCTATGTTTTCTTCCTCAGGATTCGAGAGCGTACTCCTCCGCTTCTTTGCACGGCAGTGCCTTGCATCCAGACTCATGGTGACGTTCTCGTCTTTCTTTAGTACGATCCAAAGTTGGTGCACCCATCTGTTCCTATGCGCAAAAATGGCAACGCGAAGGTGTGTTAGAACGCACCTTTGCGTAGATTGAGCGCCAGTATACAGTGTGTTTCACCGAAGGCTTTGCACAATTTTTAAATGCAGGCTTTTGATTTAGAAGGGCGCTTTCTTCGGCACAGCACTGCCAGCAGTATAGCACATCAGAAGACAGCGAAGAGGCGCTCAATAACAGGACGGTCAACTAATATTGTTAGCTATTACTTTTAGGCTTCTTAATAATTGCGAGGGTGTAGCCAACCATTAGTGATATCTATACCAGTTTCTAGAATTTAGAAAATGTGGTTACTCTCGGTGCCGTGGCCTAACAAATTTTTTCTACGTAGCGCCAAAATACATGCGTTATCGAGAAGCTTGCAGGCAAAGCAACCTCTCTAGTGGCCGTAAATCGTCGAACTAGCCCAAATTTTCAGGCCACAGCGCCGAGGGTTACCATGTTTTGGAAATTATAGATATGAATGAATGTCAATATTGGGGGGCTACACGACTCTCATTAATAAAGGAGCCTGACAGTTATAGTTAAAAGTTAAATATTCAATGTTAGTTAAGCTGACTACTAGTTTCCACGTCCTACACGTATTGCGATATACTACAACGCTGACATGTTATGCCGGAAAATTGATCTTCTAATGTAGAAAGGCAATCTTTAAATATTGTGAAAATAGCTAAAAGGATAAGAATGGGGTGGAGTACATATGCCAGATTCCCTCAGGTCATGAATGGCAGTTTACCAATATCCCTCAAAAAAACGGATACAACAGCTGTATCTTACCGGTACTCACTTATGGGGAAGAAACATGGAGGCTAACGAAAATGGTGCAGCTTAGGTTAAAGACTACGCAGCGAACCATAGAAAGAAAAATGATTGGTGTAACGTTAAGAGACCGGAAGCGTGCAGATTGTGTGAGGGGACAAACGCGGGTCAATGACATCCTAGTCGAAATCAAGAGCAAAAAATGGGCTTGTTCAGGACATATGTAATGCGAAGGCAAGATAACCGCTGGTCCTTAAGAGTAGCGGAGTGGATTCCAAGAGAGGGCAAGCGTAGCAGGCGGCGGCAGAAGGTTAGGTGGGCGGATGAGATTAAGAAGTTCGCAGGCATAGGATGGGCGCAGCTGGCAACAGACAGGCTTAATTCGAGAGACATGGGAGAGACCTTTGCCCTGCAGTAGGTGTAGTCAGAATGATCATGATGATGATAGGTGAAACAATCTGTGTAGAAAGAGTTTTACAGCTAAGACTTCAAGACTGAAAACGGCACGAAAAGGGGCACAAGATAAAGAGAAGCAACACACACAGCACCGAACTTACAACTGAGTGTATTTCATGCGAAAGCGCAATAAATACAGGAAGTACACATAAAAACTTAAAGAATACCATGATATAAGATTGATACTATTGCAGGTCAATATCTCAAAAGGCTATCTCTTTTCTCGATAAGCGAAGAGACGGCACGCTCAAGTACTTATCACCTCTCGTGTGGATGACGAAAGCTTCGTACAGCCCTTGTTTTTGTTGGCTTGCGCAAGTGCGCAACACTTTGCTTTTGTGGAACTGGGGAGTGCATTTGCATGTTGTCACATGCTTGGCGAGTGTGATGCCTCTGCCTACACTGACATCATTAGCGTGCTCTCTTAATCTGTCATTTAAGCAACGGCCAGTCTGGCCAGCAAAAGTGGCACCGCATGACAGAGGGATTTCGTAGATCACCTTGCTTTGGCAGTCAACATATTGAGTCACGTGCTTAGTGCTGCAGGATTCTCGCTTTTTCTCTGCCCTGCTTACATTCCTGCACAACCTGCTCAATTTGTTGGGTGCCGAAAACACTACACGCACACCGCCTCGTCCCTCAACCTTTTTTCAGCCGATGGCTGACGCCATGGACATAAGAGATGGCCGCTGTCTTGACCGAACCTCGCTCAGGCTGTTTGGAGTCGGCTGCTCTATGCAGTTCATTCAAAAGATGGTGGGAAATGCTGTTGATGGTGGCCTTCGGATAACCAGCAGCACTCAGTTCGAAGGCCATCATGTACTGACCATCATAAACGGGGCAGAGAAAAAACGAGAATCCTGCCGCACTAAGCACGTGACGCAATATGGTGACTGCCAAAGCATGGGGATCTACGAAATCCCTCTCTCATGCGGTGCCACTTATGCTGGCCAGACTGGCCGTTGCTTAAATGACAGATTAAGAGAGTACGCTAATGTTGTCAGTGTAGGCAGAGGGATCACACTCGCCAAGCATGTGGCAACATGGAAATGCACTCCCCAGTTCAACAAAGCAAAGTGCTGCGCACGTACGCAAGCCAACAAAAACGAGAGCTGTACGAAGCTTTCGTCATCCACACGAGAGGTGACAAGTGCTTGAGCGTGCCGTTTCTTCGCTTATCGAGAAAAGAGATAGGCTTTTTAGATATTGACCTGCAATAGTATCAATCTTATGTCATGGTGCTCTTTTAGTTTTTATGTGTACTTCCTGTATTTATTGCGCTTTCGCATCAAATACACTCAGTTATAAGTTCGGTGCTGTGTGTGTTATTTCTCTCCATCTTGTCCCGTTTTTCGTGCCGTTTTCAGTCTTGAATAATGAACCAACTGGCCCAACAATCCTCCCTTTTGCACCTAAGACTTCTTTTTCACTATTCCTTCAGCATCGTTGAGGTACTCTTGGCACAGGAAAGATGGCACTTTATATAGTACAGCACAGTAGTTTTGGCGTTCAAAATGGGAACTTGTCAGCATTTGGTGTCAGCACACTGTGTCCCCAAAATCTTTTGTACATTTATTACCTGCGGTAAAGAAGTATAGTTTCTGAGAGCCAATGTACGGGGGTGCGTTTTATATGCCAGTGTATTCATTATGCCAGTAAATACACTGTTTACGGTTTTTGGAGTTTTATGTCCAAAAGCGATTCAGGCTATGAAGGACGCCGTAGGTAAGGGCTCCGGAAATATCGACCACCTGGGGCTCTTTAGCATGCACTGACATCGCACAGCACACGAGCCTCTAGAATTGCGCCACCATCGAAATTCGACAGCCGTGACCGGGATCGAAAGCGCGTGCTTCGGGTCAACAGGCGAGCACCATAACCACTGAGCCACAAGGCTACTGTAAATACGGTGTATACAAAGCGATGTTATATCTTGTTGTCTCATATATAAAACAATAATGGAAGCGGCATTTACAACAGTACAATCTTCGTCCCCAGTAATGGCACACCTTTAAATGCATGAAAGCTGGTGCATTTCGGCAACGTGGCTCTAAGGGTACAGTAAATTCAAGATGGTTCTTTGCGTTGCTTCGGAGGGGCACAGGACCTCTCCAAATGTGAATTCGACGGTGTTGAAGGAGCAGACGATGATTGATGCCAGATGATGAAGACAAAGAGAAAATATATTAAAATGATGGTCAAGGGCAAACTGAGTTACAAGTTGAGTCACACTGACAGTCAAACTGTAACTTAAAGGAAATATCTCACACAGAGAAACTCGACAAGACCTTACTCATCGACCCTAGGTTAAAGTCTAGGTCTGTACAATTACGTGCCACTGCACGGAGCCTCTACCTCAACTAGACAAGACTGCCCTCCAATGATATTACATGCAATTTTAAAGCTTATGCAAAGAAAGAAGTTAGGGCGGTCATATTCGAGGCCCGCCCTAAGCTTCGATAACCAATGGAGGTAGCCACAGCCCCTGAAGGCTGGGCCCAACTTCGAGCCCAGGGCTTGGCTAGAAAGAAAAAGAAACGCATACAAAAACATTCTGAAAACCCTCTTCCGGGGGGGGGGGGGGGGGGAGTTCTCGTCCTCATTGCTTGATGCTTTCCCCTTGCCTGCCGCACCCGCACGTCGCCTCTCGAAGGATGAAAAGTTGCTTTTCAGCTAATTGGCGGGACCACTGATCCACTGGCTCGCCGCAGGAATGTCAGACGGCTGAGAGCCGCGACGCTTCGGTGCCATCGAGAATGCCAAGAAAAAAAATGAAATGCGGAATGCGAGGTGGTCCGCATTCTGCCGCAGTGGGAATGCTGCCTAAGACCAAGCGGCGCCACGTGCTCGTTGTGTGTGCTTCGCAAGCTTTCTTGGCGCGCTTAACAAAGCCATGTGTCTCCGGCCGTCCCAGTGGTCAATCAGCCAGTTCCTCCTGCGCCTTTGCCACTGCTTGCTGGGGTAGGGGGGGGGGGGGGGGGGGGAGCGTAGGCAGGAGGCCCGCAGTGACCGCAAGCCAAGGGAATAAAAAAATGTACGCGTTGGTGATGCGCGGCCTTACAGGTCCCCACTAAGATGCTAAATGAGCTTGGAGTCCTCTCATTTACGCAAAACCAAATAAAGGCCGCAATAACCTAAGCCTGCAAGCTTAGCTTCTCATGCGACAAAAGCTTCTTGCCACAGCGGCACACAATTCCGCTGGTGCGTGGGTTATAGCTACACACACTAGCAAAAAGAAAGGAATACACAACACTGGAACATGACGGCATACAAATCCAGACATGGCACAAAAATATCACATCAGAATAACTGACACGCAACACACAAACATAAAAAAACAATTAGGTAGCGGCGCATAAGTCCGTTAACAATCGCACAGGACAGTTACACGCAGACACCCACGCACACGAAGTACACCAAAGTCCACGGTCGTGCAAGTGTCTCTACACCAATTTTAGGCGGCGCTGAACAGTTCCGTGCACGTCCCCCGTTAGGTGAGCGGGAATTTTCACGCCGGCTGAGGCCGGCCTGGCCATGCCTCGCGATCGGTCGTAAATACGGATCGCAAGGCTTCCGGTTCTGCGGTACGGCGTGCGCGGCCTACGCGCTCTCTACCGTACTAGTGGGATATGCCCTGGGGCCTATGTCTGGCCTGGTAAAGCTGTTTGTCATAGTACCCAATGGGGGTTACGTAATAACTTTCTTATGCAAAGAGGCGGCCCGCCGACTGCTCGCTCACCGCGCTTTTCGCGCTGCAGCACAGTTGTATGCTCTGGTGCATGTGGTATCCCGCTGCCGCGTTCTTGCCTGATCTGGTTCTGGTCTGATGAAGACGCAGTTGGTAAGACTGACTAGTTCGCCCTCGAACCTTCCCCCTACCGGCAGCGGGATGCTAAAGCAGCTTCTTGCGGGCCTGCTCTCGTAACTGATCAGGGAACGCGCCGCAAATAACTCCCCTTTACTGGGCTCTAGCCCTGCTAGGCCGTCATTCTGCCCCTGGTTGTTCGAGCAGGAGACACTTACAAGAGCACCGTCTGCGCCTTCTCTTTAATCTTTCTCCCACAGCTGCTCTCCTGGTGTTCTCGCGCGGATCTCAAATAATGGCGCGTCGCACGTTCCCTCGATCTTATCAGCGCGCTGTGCACGGACATAACCGCCGACAGCAGAGTCTGCGTCGCTGCCGCCAACCTCCGACGGCTGCCCTTCATTGCCAGGTTCTAAGCGACACGCCGGGTGTAAGAGGCTCTCTTCCCGAGTGCCCGTTTTCGCACCTGGGTTCTGCTCTTCCGCGCTCACCGCGGTTAGATCAGCGTCGACTCTCTTTGCAAAGCACGGCGGCAACTGGTGGGTCGGAATCGCTGGACATAGCTCCGAAGTCTCTTTCAGTTCCTCGCGATTTGCCATTTGCGCCACTGCGCTGATTGCGCAGTTCAGCTCGTCCTCTAGTGACGCTGGCTGCTCGAGCTTAGCCTGGAGAACTACGCTGTCAGTCTCCGTCAATCGCTGCAAAGAGCTGGCCGTACTCCGCTCGTCCTGACTTTGTGCATTCGTCCAATGGCGGGAGGGGTCGCTCTCTACCGTACTAGTGGGGTATGCCCTGGGGCCTATGTCTGGCCGGCGCTGCTCCTTAGTTACGGATGCAACGTCGTACTGCCCGCCGCCTCCATGCAGTGTCTCGAGTGCTGCCACGGCCTCTATCTGTGCTGCACCCCTTGTCACTACTTTCTCCGAATGCGCCTGCGGTCTTGCGCCGCGAGTCGCTGTTCTTCTCTGGGATGAGATGCTAATATTCTTCCGACGCTCCTTCTGTCCCTCCGTCTGGGAGCGAGACAAGTTTCTGCCTACGCTAGAGCGCACTGCAAAGGGGCCTGGGTTTGACCTGCGCGGCGCCTTTGAGTCGGGCGCAGCGGAAGCCTGGCTGCCGCCCTCCTGCTGCCACCTAATTGTCTTCATTATTCTCTCTTCCTCTCGCAAGATCTCGAGTTTCTTCCGCTCGAATTCTAATTCGAGCGGCTGTATTTCAATTTCAAATGAATCTGTAACAGCATACTGCGAACTTGGTCTCGCTGCCGCATGCATCTCGAGATCTTAAACGCCTACACCCTCAAAATCTTAACCCAAGCCCAGCCAACCTCGACCAGACGCGAGAAATCCCACTCACCCGGCACCAGCGTCGCTATAGGTTGTAGCCCAGAGCCCGGATGTCACGCCCTGGCTAGTCATCCTCGAAGGTGGCTCGCACAGCCGTCCCTTGGTTGCTGCTGCCGCCCGAGGTCTTCTTGCTTGCTTTTCGAAGGGTGCCGAATCCTGTCGACTGCGCCAGTAAATTGAAGATGGTTCTTTGCGTTTCCTCGGCGGGGCACAGGACCTCTCCAAACGTGAATTCGACGGTGTTGAAGGAGCAGACGATGATTGATGCCAGATGATGAAGACAGAGAAAATATGTTTAAAGAATGTACAAGGGCAAACTGAGTTACAAGTTGAGTCACACAGAGAGTCAAACTGTAACTTAAAAGAAAATATCTCACACAGAGAAACTCGACAAGACCTTACTCATCGACCCGAGGTCCCAGGGCTTGGCTAAAAAGAAAAAGAAACGCATACAAAAAACATTCTGAAAACCCTCTCCCGGGGAGGAGGCGGAGTTCTCGTCCTCATTGCTTGATGCTTTCCCCTTGCCTACCGCACCCGAACGTCGCCTTCCGAAGCATGAAAACTTGTTTTTCAGGTAATCGGCGGGACCACTGATCCACTGGCTCGCCGCAGGAATGTCAGACGGCTGAGAACCGCGACGCTTCGGTGCCATCGAGAATGCCAAGAAAAGAAGAAAAAAAAGCCCATCGCGGAATGCGAGGTGGTCCGCATTCTGCCGCAGTGGAAATGCTGCCTAAGACCAAGCGGCGCCACGTGCTCGTTGTGTGTGCTTCGCATGCTTTCTTGGCGCGCTTAACAAAGCCATGTGTCTTCGGCCGTCCCAGTGGTCAATCAGCCAGTTCCTCCTGCGCCTTTGCACTGCTTGCGGGGGTAGGAGGGGGGGAGGCACGCGCGTAAGGGGGGAGCGTAGACCGGAGGCCCGCAGTGACCGCAAGCCAAGGGAATAAAAAAATGTACGCGTTGGTGAAGCGTGGCCTTACAGGTACTTCCATTGAAGAATTGCGGCCTTTAGTTGGCTGCGCTTCAGTGCTTCAAATCAGGAAACTGCAGCAACTACCGAAGCCCAATATGCTTGGACGCTTCTTTTTGGTTAAAGCAAATTCTGGCAGCGGCCCAGTTGTAAACAGGAAACGTTAACGACGTACGCACATGCTCTGACGTGTTTGTTTCTAGATGCATCAGGGGCAGGAAAGAATCCATATGGGCCTGGAGCAACGAAGGAGACATAGCAAGACATAAAGATTTTCTCTCGGACATCACAATTTATCCAGGAAGAACTGTCATTGTTTTCACATTTGGCTACTTTCTATTTTCGCAATACATGTGTTTGAATTCTCACCACTTCTCAGCATTCTCTTTTGTGAAGGCGCATTTTCCAGCGTTCATGCGACAGTCGAAGCTTTACAGAAGTTTCGGTGTATTTCTTCGCCTGTTAATATTCTATGCTAAATGCTGACTATAGAAATAACGCGGCAATGCTAGGTGTAACACAGTGCATGACACGCAGATTAAGTAGAAAATCCGAGACACACTGCCATTTGTACGCTGTTCTCATTTTAAGTTCTCTCGTAGCATTATGTTATGCAATATATCGTCTCTGTCGCTCTAAATGTGTTCTGCATCAAGTTTTCCCTGTCCTGAAAGCTGATATTGAATCAATGTAAAATATATTGTATGAGGCGGTCATCTGAAGCTCATGCGAAATTCACTTTCGAGCTTAGCCATGCCAATCACACATGCCCGCAAAATTGTACCTGAAATCAAGACTCCTGTCTTGCAGCATAAGTTTATTGTTGCACGAAAAAGTAAATAAAATATCACAAATCGCTGGCAGCTCATATACCGCTCTACCAAACTGTTACACGATTTCATATTTCTTCAAATTTCGGTATCCTCCCAACTTAGGTGGTATTACAGACAGATTTTACAAGGTAACACATTGCTGTTTTTTACCTTTCCTCACCTCAACACGCATAGATATTTGCACTTTCGGTGCTTCAACTACAGCCTTGTATTCTATTTTTCTTGATTCTTTCTGAAGATTCCTGCCTGGGTAATCAAAAAGTCACAAAATGTTTCCCTCGTTGGTGGACCTTGAGCATGATGTTTTTCGCGATGCCTTGCAGTGCTCAGTATTGCGAGCCTATAGGAACTGGTCTATAACTGCGGCAATGCGATCAGTTTATAGCAGCTGGATAAAAACGGTTCACAAATGCGTGGCATTAGTCATGTGGCAATGCGGTCGCTTTTATATTTCCTTAAAGAAATGTTTCCGTCCATGCGTCGGCAGTTGTGCCAACCAACATAGCAATTTAATTTGAGCTCATCCTGAAGCACATTTAAGAGCTATAAAATATAAATTACGCTTTATTCAAGTTGCCAATCAATTAGAAGCACAATGTCACATATTTTTAACTTTGACAATCGCTTCTGTCCATGACGTCAAAAACAGGTGCTGTACAGCATAATGTTATTAAAAATAAATGACACTTATGGAGGTTACTTTACTTCTATATTAGCGGAGATTTTTTACGTCCACTTTGTCTAGCCTGTCAAGAGCTTCTTCTTTCGCTAACGAACCAGGATCCCCAATTACACTCAGGCACGATAAGCCCGTCGTCGCTGGGCGATGCTATGTAAACGATTTTGGTTATGATACCATCGATTCAAATTAAAATACCGAAATATTCTTCGTCCTCTCCGCCCTTATCTTGATGTTCCTGTTCGATCTCTCTTTCGTATTCCTGGGTACAATGCATGCACCTGTCTTTTGCTTACACCTTGCCGCAGATGAACAACAATACTGACGAAGTGCCTGCCATGATATTGTCACGTAGTGGTGACGGCAGTCGAAGGAGCGATGAAGACGGACAAAAAATCTTCTAAAAGAAAACTGTTCATTGGGCTGGCTTGCGCCCACAATGAAGTGAATCACTCGGTGGCGGCGAAGCAACAAGCATGCTCGGCGGTCGTCGAACAGAATGCCCGCCGCTGTCGGCCGTGCCCAATTTAAAGCTGATAGCGAAATTTCGAGATAAAGCGTGTAAAGTTACTAAAACATTCCGGAACACCGTAGAATCAGCTCTGCCTGGCTGCGATCAATCGAGATAAATCTAGTCGCGTCTTGCGTCGCAAAAAAAAAGCGAGAAAGTGGTGTGGCGGCAGATTTGAAGAAGGAACAAACATTGCAAATGTTCGCGGCAATATCTTCTTTAAGCCGATTTCGTTTCACCTCGGCTGGATTCATCGATTTCAACTGCCCAAGTGATTCCATAAGAGTATGTATTTCCCTGAGAGGATAAAAAACCCATTCAATTGTGCCGCATTTTTTGGTGAAATACTCTGTACACTGGCGCTCATTCTACGCAAAGGAGCGTTCTAACACACCTTCGCGTTGCCATCATTGCGCATATGAACAGATGGGTGGACCAACTTTGGAGCATACTAAAGAAAGACGAGAACGTCAACATGAGTCTGGACGCAAGGCACTGCCGTGTGAAGAACCGCAGGAGTACGTTCCCGAATCCTGTGGGAGAAAACATAGACGATTGGCCGAATGAGGGGTAAGTACAGTGGAGATAGTGATCGTGAGCGTTTGCGACTACAGTGTCCAGATGCCGGGGCAGCGCTCGCGAGACGTCGATACACGTAATTGGGAAAGCGGGATAGTATAACTTACTCTGACACTGGTAAAGTTCCTCTTACTTTAGACATCATAGAACGCGATCATAGCGGACAATTCCTATATACGCATACGACTGAATTTTCTAAAACAAAGCGGTGAAAAACGATTGAAACGCACCGGCAGCGAGGCAAGCCCGAATCGATTTGATGAACTTTGATAAACTAGAGCATGAAATTTGTCGTCAATTTGTCGTCAATCTGTCGCTTGCGCTTTCTCGCAAGCCCGTAAAATAGTGATTAATTATAGCTATTCAGGCAATATACATGAATAGGGCCAAGGTTTGTTTTTTTTTTTCATTTGATGTGAGAAATTCTAGTTTGTCCCATAACATTCGTGGTACATTAAAGCATTTCATAACGCTGGTGGCAGTGGCTGAAATCATTCTCAAAAACAGGCATGTGATCTCGGTTTCGTCGGAATCTCCAAATTGATGCGATACTGATACTACTAGGGCGAAATATATAGCACCACTAATCGAGTGTTTTGAAACTGTTTTGAAAATGTGAGGTATTTCCCAAAGTTACCACTCCAACGGAGCAGTACTTAAATATTGCCATGTTATAGGTTAGGTTGTGGCAAGCATGCTGGAGTAAGAATTCACGACATTTAAATTTCTTGGCATATTCCACTACCTTAGATTTAAAAAAAATAATCTGCGGTTTAACAACTGCTGAACCTGGTTAGAGAACGAAAGCTGTGGTGTATCGGGCAAGTAGACACGGCTTGGCGTCTGTAACGTTGAATGCATTCCACACACTGGATATGCAGCGCGCCCACCCTGGCAGGTGGCCGTTAAGGGTTTATCACGAGAGGCTGGTCACCCAATGAACACTGCGGCATATTGCTACGCTACTAACTACTATAGTGGCGCCATACAGCGGCTAACCTGCATTTCCTGGCAGTTGGCAAGCCTTGAGCCATCTCGGGGCTAGATGCTTCGTCTTCATCTCTCGTGCGGCCTGCTGCCTTGCGCGTTCCAACGTCTTGCGCGTATAAATAAAGCAAGTAAACCAGCCCTGCTTATGCCAACCATTTCTCAGTGACATATTTGGTGGAGGTGCCGGGTAACGGCCCATGTACGCTCACCTCGAGGACGCCTTTGACGTCAACTCTCAACGCGTGGCTACAACACCAGTCCACAAGGCGAGCCGCCGCTTGCGAGGCCTACAACCCGAGTTCGGCCAACTGACAGCGCCGTTAAGGGCCATGACATCCACCGCGTCTAGCCAGACAAGTCAGCACTCCGGGAATGCCCCGCCATTTATCCTTCACGCACCTCGATCGCCGCCACCGTTCCACGGGGACAGGTTCGAGGACGTCGAAGACTGGTTGACCAGCTTTGACCGATTGGCGGGTTTGAATGAGTGGGACGGCGAGCGCAAGCTGCGCAACGTCTACTTTGCGCTGCAGGACTCGGCCAAAACGTGGTTTGAGAACCACGAAGCTTCCTTTACCACCTGGGAAGCTTTTCGTCGAGAGTTGCTAGCGACGTTTACCAGCAGCGAAAGAAAAGAGAAAGCTGAAATCGCCCTGCGCTCGAGATCACAGCAGCCGAACGAGGGCGTCGCGATGTTCATCGTGGACATGACCCCACTGTTCAATCGAGCCGCCCCTGCTATGCCCGAAGCCCAGAAGGTACGCCACTTAATGCGTGGCGTAAAAGAGCAGCTTTTTGCCGGACTGGTCCGTGACCCGCCACGAACAGTGTCCGACTTCACCAAGGAGTCAATGAGTATCGAGCGCTCTTTACAGGAACGAGGCGCCCACTACGGACGTCAGGCTACTGTAGCAGCCGCTTCCCAGTCCCAGTACACGCCTACGGCGCTGCCCGCCGAGGACCTTCGGGAGCTTGTAAGAAGCCTGCTGCGCGAGGAACTGGCGAAACTTCGCTTTGAAGCTCCACAGGTCAGCGTCGCTGCCGTTACGGACGTGGTCCGCGAAGAAATCCGACGAGTTGTGCAGCCACTCCCAGCTCCACACCCGGCGCCCTCCTTTATGACGTACAGCGAGGCACTGCGAAGTCCCGGGCCATCGATGCGAGCCTTTTCCCTCATCGCTCCTGTGCAATACCTGCAGGAGCCAATCGCAACAGCACCCACGGCGGAGAGCCTGGCCACATCCTCCGCCACTGCCCCTACCGCAGGATGGGTTTAAGGGGGTTTTCACCTGACGCACCTCGACCACGCTACGGTGAAAGACCACGGGATATCGAACAGTACTTGGCTGAAAACGTGCAATCTTCGACCTCGCAGCGACGCCAGTCCCGATCGCCATCCCCAAGGCGGTTCTCTTCGCCCGGCCGCCCGTCATCCTCTGACCAGTTCAGAGGTACGTCCCCACGTCGGGAAAACTGAAGACGGCGTCCTCCGGGGGTAGGGCTGCCGCTACTGGACCGAGTCAAGAGCCTCCACCGAAGATTCGCCGCGACGCTCCGACCGACGACGACCTGACCCAACGACCTCGACGACGCGCTGCGACCGACTGGCCTCCGCCGAAATTCCGGTATTCGCCGACAACCACGACGTTACCGCACTCGTAGATACCGGCGCCGATTTTTCGGTAATGAGCAGACGGTTAGCCACGGTCTTGAGGAAGGTATGACCCCTTTGTCTGGGCCGCAGATCCGGACAGCTGGTGGCCACGTGGTAACTCCGATCGGTGTCTGCACTTCGCGAATCCAGATCCGCGGTGTTACTTTCCCTGGCTGCTTTGCTGTGTTACCCGAGTGCTCCAAAGACCTCATACTCGGTTTGGATTTCTTCAAGAATACGGTGCCGTTATCAACCTACAGGAGCTAATCGTGTCGCCTTCCACCCAAGGTCCTGTCGACGACGATACCGAGCCACGCAAGGCTAAGTTATGCGTCTGTGACGACCACCTTTTGATCCCATCAAGATCCAGCATGTTTGTTACTGTAGAGTGCGATAACAGCACCAAAATTCGTGGCATTGCTGAAACCAACATTTCGCAGCTCCTTGGTCGGAAAGTCTGTGTTGCTCGAGGAATTGTTGAACTGGACAAGGGTCGAACCGAACTCCTGGTGACCAATTTTGGTTGTGAACCTCAGTGTTTCCTGGCAGAACAGCTATTGCGTATTTCGAGGACCTCAGCGAATTCGCGGGACAGCGCACTTTGTCCGGAGCCCCGACATCAGTGGAGGAACCGACCACTCCCATAAACACCGACGTGAACCCAAACCTCCCAACTAACCAGAAACGCTGCTTGGAAAGCGTTATCCAGTCTTTCTGCGACTGCTTTGCCTCGACCTCCAAGGTTAGGCAGACACCGCTCACAAAGCACCGAATTATAGTTGACGCCAACCAACAGCCGTTATGTCAGCCGCCCTACCACATCTCTTCGAAGGAGCGCGATGCCATTCGCCGCCAAGTTCCAAGAAATGATCAAGGACGACGTGATACAGCCGTCTATGAGCCCGTGGGCGTCGCCTGTTGTTCTAGTGGCAAAGAAAGATGGAACCCTACGGTTCTGCGTTGATTACAGACGTTTAAACAAAGTCACTAAAAAGGATGTTTATCCTCTCCCGCGAATTGATGATTCCCTGGACCGGCTGCGCCACGCCAAGTACTTCTCATCGCTAGAATTACGTAGCGGCTATTGGCAAATCGAGGTGGACGAACGCGGCCGGGAAAAGACCGCCTTTATTACACTGGACGGACTGTACGAATTCCGCATGCTCCCTTTCGGCCTGTGCTCGGCTCCTGCAACCTTCCAGAGGATGATGGACACCGTTCTTGCCGATCTCAAATGGCAGTCCTGTATCGTGTACTTGGATGACGTTGTCATCTTTTCTGACACGTTCGAAGAGCACCTGAGACGCCTGCGCGCTGTGTTCGAAGCAATTTGGTCGGCCGGTCTTGCCCTGAAGCCCGAAAAGTGTCACTTCGCTTTCGAAGAGTTGAAGTTTCTGGGCCACATCGTGAGCGCCAAAGGGGTTAGCCCAGACCCTGATAAGACTGCTCCCGTGGCTGCTTTCCTGTGCCCACCGATAAGCGCAGTGTGCGCCGCTTTCTGGGTCTCTGTGCCTATTATCGGCGTTTTGTGCAGAACTTCTCCCAGATCGCTGAGCCCCTCACGCGGCTCACGAAAGATTCCGAACCATTCTTCTGGGGCCTGGAGCAACAGCAAGCCTTTGAAGACCTCCGCACTCGTCTCCAAAGTACGCCCATCCTTGGACATTTCGACGAGTCAGCCGACACTGAACTACACACAGACACCAGCAACATCGGCCTCGGTGCGGTCCTTGTGCAGAGGCAGGATGGTCTCGAACGCGTAATTGCATACGCGAGCCGCACAATGTCACGATCTGAGGCGAACTATTCCACGACCGAAAAAGAATGCCTGGCCATTGTGTGGGCAGTAACAAAATCTCGCCCATACCTTTATGGCCGCCCTTTCAGGGTCGTCAGCGACCACCACTAGCTGTGTTGGCTGGCTAACCTGAAAGATCCCTCGGGACGGCTTGTACGCTGGAGCCTTAGACTTCAGGAATTCGATGTCACCATCGTCTATAAGTCTGGTAGGAAGCACAGTGATGCCGCCTATTTGTCTCGTGCTCCTATCGAGAAAAACCGAGCTGACCCCGACGACGATTCTGTTTTTCTTGGTGCCATCTCCACGTCCATCCTCATTCAACACCAAAAAGACGACAGCGAACTACGGCCCCTCATTAAGTATCTAGAAGGAAGCGCTCAGTCTCCCCCGCGAATCTTTTAGCGCGGGCTGTCTTCTTTCTGTTTACGTGACGGCGTCCTGTATAAGGAAAACTACAGTCCAACAGAAGCTGTATATCTACTCGTCGTGCCTACGGCCCTTCGCGACGAAGTCCTGCAGGCGAGCCATGATGACCCATCTTCTGGTCACCTGGGGTTTTGTCGAACTTTGGCACGAATACGGCAAAAATACTACTGGCCAAGGGTTGCTGCAGTTGCGAAACGTTACGTAAGAACTTGCCGCGAGTGCCAGCATCGCAAGACGCCGCCGACTAAACCAGCCGGCCTACTCAAGCCTATTGATTCGCCTCAGGTTCCCTTCCACCAAGTTGGCATGGACATACTCGGCCCATTTCCGGAGTCCTCTCCGGGTAACCGCTACATAGTGGTCGCCACCGACTACCTCAGCCGATACTGTGAGACTAAAGCTCTTCCCCGTGGTACTGCTGACAAAATTGCGAACTTTTTCATTCAAAACATTGTGCTTCGTCACGGTGCGCCCACAATCGTTTTAACTGACAGGGGAACAGCGTTCACCTCGGCCCTTACGCAGGAGGTTACGCGCCTAAGCGGCACCAGTCACCGCAAAACAACCGCTTACCACCCTCAAACGAACGGCCTCACCGAACGGCTCAACAAGACGATCGCCGACATGATTTCTATGTATGTCGGCGGGGACCACCGGAACTGAGACGCCATACTCCCTTACGTCACCTTTGCTTATAATACTGCGGTCCAGGAAACGACACGCTTCACTCCATTTCGTTTAGTACATGGTCGCGAAGCCATAACCATGCTGGATGCAGTGCTGCTTCCAGCTAGCGCTACCCCCTCTGTTATGGGTGCTGCCCAATTTGTTCGTTACGCTGAGGCCGCCCGCCAACTCGCTCGACAGCGCATCCGGCACCAGCAAGTTCACGACGCTCAGCGATACAACCTCCGCCACCGAAATGTGCGTTACCTGCCCGGCGAACAAGTCTGGGTGTGGAGCCCAATCCGCATGAGGGGACGCTCTGAGAAGCATCTACGCAGATACTTTGGCCCCTACGAGGTGCTCCGCCAGCTCAGTCAAGTTACCTACGAAGTTCTTCCCCAAGGAACAGTTCGCTCTTGTAGACGGCCGACCTCCGAAGTTGTCCACGTCGCTCGGATGAAGCCGTACCACGCCCGCTAGCCCCTCGCCCGTGTCTACACCACACGCCAGACACGTGCGACTGCCCTTGTGGTCCTGCCTGCAATTGCTACCACACCGAGTCGGTGTCTTCAAGAGAGAGGGAGCAATGCTACGCTACTAACTACTCTAGTGGCGCCATACAGCGGCTAAACTGCATTTCCTGGCAGTTGGCAAGCCTTGAGCCATCTCGGGGCTAGATGCTTCGTCTTCTTCATCTCTCGTGCGGCCTGCTGCCTTGCGCGTTCCAACATCTTGCGCGTTTAATTAAAGCAAGTAAACCAGCCCTGCTTATGCCAACCGTTTCTCAGTGACAATATCCTTCCGCCCTCTACCAGCGAATCGAAAGGTCAAAGGTCGAGGAGCGACACCATGAGGGACCACATATGCATAAGGCCTATAGCGACAGTTAACCTCAGGCTCAATTGAAGGTCAAGGGCAAGACAAGAAAAAATAGGCTTTGCCTAGCGTAGTGAACCTCTCGATACAAAAATGTGGCAAGGTTTTAATGTAAATGCAAGTATTAATGAAGCAGCGGGGCGAGAGGCAGTGGCACAAGGAGCAGTCCTCCAAAACAAGCGAGCTTCCGCCGGCCGCTTGAAGAGCTTCGCGGTACTGTTGTTGTTGTTGTTGTTAGCCTATCAAAAGATGGCACATACCCACACTGGGGAATCGGCCAAGAATCGGGTGGCTGTTCACCTGAACGCAGTTAATAAAAAGGAAAAGCACGTGTGAGCGCAACACCGGTGAATTCTTCCTCATGAACAGAAAAGGTATGAGAGTTTAGATTTCATAATTGTAAGAAGAATAATAAAGAGAGGGAGTAAATAATAATGATTAAGTGAAAATGTAATAATTGACAGAAAAGAAAATTTTGGAACACTTAGCAAGGCAGTCGGTGAGATTCTATCAGGGAATTTAGAACAGCGGCACAAACAGATCTGTGGCTGAACCCAAATGTGGTGGCTCCAAATGATATCAAGAGCGGGCTGCTCAAACTAAGGCCAAGATGCTGCAAGGGCTCCTCCAGCAACCTTTTTCTCAGAGAGTTGAATCGGCGACAATACCGCCAAAAATGTTCTATAGATTCAGGCTCACGACAAAATGCACAAAGAGGAGAGAGCGCCAAACCCGACCTGTGTAAATAGAAATTTAGAGGGGGGATGCGGCAACGCAGCCTCGTCAGTGATACTTCAAGCTGCCGAGAGCAACAAATTTTCCTGTTCCAATAATATTTAAGGTGCTCATAATCCCCCGATGTTAAAAGTGTTGTGTCTTGCATGCTTAAAACGCACGTCGCTGAAATCTAGATGCTGTAATATAGGCTGTAGCCGGGATGATTGGCAACACGGGGCCGCTGAGGGAAGCCTTTGCGAGATTGTCAGCAATCTCATTTACTGCCACACTGCTGTGACCGGGAACCCATAATAAATGAACAAGGCTCAAATCCGGAGGAAGTAGGGATAAGAAAGTTGTTAAAATGGGACCGTAAACATGTCCAGCGAGGGACGAACACAAAGATAAAGAATCAGTAATTACTGCAACTGCTGTAATAGAGGGGTCTAGCTTGCGTAGAACAAGTAACTCTGCTAGAACCTCTGCTTGAAAAATAGGGATGAAATCTGGAAGGCGCAGTGAAAAGGGCCAGTCTAAATACGAGCAAAGTATTCCCACCCCTGCTTTTTTATTGCATTGCGATGCATCAGTGGCTATTGCTATATCTGTAGGCAGTGTCCTCAGATGATCTTCTAGTAGACCATTTAGAATACTCGGTGCAAAAGTTTTGCATTTTTGGGGAATATGTCGTCGAAAACAATGTGGATAGCGGGCCCATTGTGAAGCGCAGGAAGGATATCATAAATTTTTACATCTAAAGGCTGAAGTAATCTTTGCACAAACACTACCTGAGGGGAATTGAAACGAGACCAGGGGACACCAAAAAAGATGGTCGGCTGACAACAGAAAAGGCTTTGGGAACGGTGGAAATGGGATCCATAGATCCTGAGGTAAGTTTGCACAGTAAAAAATTGAAGTCTTGATAAGAGAGACGGAATGCGGGCTTCAAGGTAAAGCACATTGGTAGCCACAAATTTCGGAAGGCCGAGGCAAATGCGAAGTGCTTCCCTCTCTAAATCGACGAGAGGACGAAGTTTATATGTAGCCGAGCCTGAAAACAACACTGATACAAATTCTAAAATTGGCCTGACATACATTATGTAGATCATTAATAGCGCATCTCTGCGCATGCCGTACCAGTCATGACATAATCTCCGCAACATGCCCACGGCACGAGCCCCTTTCGCCGCAACATGGTCAATGTGAGGTCGCCAGGTGACTTTGTTGTCATAAATGACCCCTACGTATTTTAGGGATTGAACCTGCGCTATTATTTTTAACTGGCAAGTGAGAGATACCACTACAGGAGTGTATAGAGGGAAAACAAGGGTGGCGCACTTGCCAACATTTAACTTCAGGTGTATTGCGCTCAACCAGAGTTCAAGCGTATTCAAATATGACTGCAACCGACCATACAGGGAATGTATATCCGGCGCCGCAGGAAAAAACGCAATGTCGTCCGCATAGACGTAAGTGCGTACATGGCGGTGGAGAGGAATTGAGCTCAACAGAATATTAAAGAGCACAGGAGAAAGAACAGCTCCTTGCGGTACACCTCGCGTTTGTCGGTACCTCTCTGAATGAACACCATTATGCGCGCAGAATTCCCTGTTAAAAGAAATGCAGATATCCATGCAACTATATAATCTGGAAATTGAAGAGACTGTAGCCTATGTATCAGGATGGAGTGTTCTACACTGTCGTAAGCTTTGGCGACGTCTAACGTAACCAAAGCCGCGACCAGGCGTTGACGACGAGCAAGGAGAATTCTGCTCTCAAGATCAGCATGTACATTCCATATCGAACACCGTGGCCGGAAACCGAGTTGACACGGGCTGAGTATAGTTTTGCGGTCCACAATGGCTGACACCCGAATTAATAACACCGTTTCTACCAACTTTACCACGTTTGATGGTAAAGAAATTGGCCTAATATTATCCAATTCATAGCCTCCACCCTGATTTTTAAGTAAAGGGATCACCTTGGACAGCTTCCACTCAGAAGGTATCCAAGCGTGTTGGAGAGAGTAGTTTATTAGGTGCAATAAGGAGTTGGGAGACTCTTCAAAGAGAATCTTGAGCATCTTTGTAGTAACACCATCAGGACCAGCAGCAGCAGCTGGCAATCTCTGGACAACTTGTGAAAGCTCTGAAAGATTTACTTGTGAGGCATTATCATTTACCACGACTGGTGCAAACAACATTGGGCGCAATAGTAGTAAAGACGAGAACCGCTTTTGCAGGCCTGTGGCAATTAATTAAACCGCCTGGATAGCTCCTTCAGGTGACATAACTAATGACTGAAAATCATGAGAAGACATCAGCTGTTTCCTAGACCGTAGAAAACCAAATAGTGCACGTGGGTTGCCCGCCTTTGAAAGATAATCGAAGTGTTCTGAGTCATATTTTCCTTCGCGCGAGAAACTGTTCGTTTAAAGGTGGCTGCAATAAATTTATAATCACTCCAGTTATTCGGGCATTGGTTATGAAGAAGTTTTTTCCATGCTGCCTTCCTCCGCCTGTAATCCCTTTTACAGTCCGCAATCCACCAGTTAGAATTCCGTTTTGTTGGCCTCACCAGGAACTACGACTTTTTACGGCTTTCCTCTATAGCCATACATATGCTTGCTGACTGGCGGACCTCGGCGATGTTAGACACTGAAGCAGAGCTCAACGCCGTCTGAAATCTGTCATAATTTTCATGTGACCGCAACTGAGAAGACACCTGAGTTACACGACATATAATATCAAAATGAATAGGTATATGGTCACTTAGGGTGCCGCTACCAACAGTCGACCAATTCGTTACGCCAATTCCAAGACTAATGAACGTGAGATTTAAAACAGATTGAGTATGTGAGCGAAGATAAGTGGCCGATCGTGAATTTAAGCACATAAAGTTGTGATCGGAAACCCAGTCCCAAAGGCGCCTGCCACATGTATTAGTCCTAAAACCCCACGACACATGGTGAGAATTGAAGTCCCCAGCCACGAGAAGTGGGTTTTTACAGCTAGCGAGTAACAAGTCCAGAGGTCTAACATCCTGGACTCCATTGGGGAAATAACAATTTGTTATTGAAAATGGAGAGCACCCAGGAAGTACAAAGTCTAGTGTCAAAATCTCAGTCAGAAGACATTTGTTGAAAAGATACCATAGCCCTGTGGCAAAATTTTGAAGAGACTAAAGTTAGTAAACCCCTCTTCTTGACTGGCGACCTAGGCGAAATGAACGGTAATTTTTGATATGAAAATGTTGTCGGTTGAAAGCCACGTTTCATGCAGCATTATGACCTCCAGATAAAGCTGGGTAGAAATGCAGCGTAAATCTGTGGAAGCTGAAAGAATAGAGCGACAGCTCCACTGCAGAACTCGCAACGACGCTATGGTTGCGAAAGCCTAGCCGCAGCAACTGCCTGCTCCAAAATGGTATCCTTGGGTTTGGTGCCAAGCTGCTGCTTTTTTGATTTGGACTGGGTGCACAGAGAAGACAACGAATGAGACATGGGGTACCCACCTGTGCTTAAGCCGCGAATCAGGCTACACCATCTCGGAATCACAGATTATGCCAACATCCCTCGAAGTACCCGAGGTAGGTACAGCGTGCTGGGCTCCGACGCACTGTATTCATCTTCTTTCCAGTATTAGTCGAAGCAGCCGAAGGTGCGCAATAAACAGCGACTGAGAGCGTGTATTAGTTCCAGAGTAGTGTTAGTTGATGAAGACGACGATATTCAATGCACAGCGCAAGAATATGTTGCATTTAATCACGAGGCGGCATCGGCAGAGGCGATAGCATTGTGCTCGCTTACAGCGGCCAGCAAAGTTGATGTGTTCACGCCCCCAGGTGGTCGACATTTAGGGAGCCTTCTACTACGGCGTCCCCACATATCCTTGCTAGCTTTAGGACGTAAACCTCTGCCAACTAAATCAAACCCATACTCTGTGCTCATCCCTGCCCTATTTGCAAAGCCTGCTTCACCATTTTCGCGCATTTTTTTGCGAATCGATTCGAACACGCCATCATACGGCACCAATTAAAAGACATCTTGGATATGGACAAAGAAGGCTGTTGTGTCGACCGGGAGGCCTTAATTCAAGGACTTCACTACTTCGCTTGAGTTCCGAACTAAGAGCGGGTCCTTTCCAACAATTTTTTTTTCCGAATTGCTCTCCTGGTAGCCCCCAACTGTCTTTGGCAAGTTTTTTATTTCAGAAAAAATAGCTCGCAGAGGGCATTGTTGTACAGCGCCAAAAGTGTATTCTTTTACCTGGTTTCAATGTTCATTGTTGTTTCCTTCAGATCATGCTTATTTCTACATACTTCATACCATGCTTTTATCCTTTCACCATCTCCTTTATTTTGTTCATTGTTGGTTTCCATTCTACACTATAAAATATTCACCTCGCGTTTTATTTTTTTCCCCTTACCTGTATACAGGTTATTGTTACTGTCGAATCGTTCTTTTCCTAATGTGCCTTGGTTTCAAGTACTGAACGAAATGATGTCTGATTGCCTACGTGTTTTTATCTGGCCTTCTCCAATGATCTGATATTGCTTCTTGAGTTTTCTTTGCCCCAGGAAAGAGAAGGAAACAATATGATCAGCGTGTGCATCTAATTAGAGCAACTGTGCGTATTGACACAGGTGGTTGCGCGTCTGGTTTCCGCGCCTATATTATATGCTTGCATTCATCATAAACAGTCGGAAGTATGCGTTCGTGGGGTCGTTTTCGTTCCTATTTCTGCTGTACGTGTCCTTTTCGCGCCGTCCGACCTTTTAATAAAATTCGAGCTTTCTCGTTACAGTTGGTCGAGATACTGCGTCACGAGTTCAGAAACGCAATGCAGCCAATTTTCCACGTAGAAACTATACAAACACAGTCGCTAACCTTATGCGCCGTCAGCAATTTATGAGGCGCAAATTACGAAGAATTCAATTTAGCATGTCTCTGGTCTTTTTTTTATGGACGGTTGTCACACTAAGGGGACAAACTGCTACAGAGCTTATTCGTCCTTTTACAAGCGAACAAATAAAATTTCTTGGCCTATTCCACTACCTTAGCTTTAAAGAAAATAGCTGCGGTTTAACAACTGCTGAACCTGGTTAGAGAACGAAAGATGTGGTGAATCGGGCAAGTAGACACGGCTTGGCGTCTGTAACGTTGAGTGCGTTCCGCACACTGGATATGCAACGCGCCCACCCTGGCAGGTTGCAGTTTAATTTATGGTTCATCGCGAGAGGTTGGTCACCCAATGAACACTGCGACATATTCTGCCGCCCTCTACCAGCGAATCGAGAGGTCAAAGGTCGAGGAGAGACACCATGGGGGACCACATATGATAAGGCCTATAGCCACACTTAACCTCAGATTCACTTGAAGTTCAAGGGCAAGGCAAGGCGAAATCGGCTTTACCTAGCGTAGTGAAGCTGTCGGTTCAAAAATGTGGTAGGGTTTAAGGTAAGTACAAGTAATAATAAAGGAACAGGGCGAGAGGCAGTGGCACAAAGGGCAGTCCTCCAGCACGAGCGAGCTTCAGCCGGCCGCTTCAAGAACTTCGCCGTAGTGGGCTCCGGCGCATTGTCTTCTGCTCCATTCCAGTATTAGCTAAAGCAGACGACGGCGAGCAATACACAGCGACCGAGAGCGTGTATTAGTTGATGAAGACGACGATATGCAATGCACAGCGCAAGGATATGTTGCATTTAATCACGATGCGGAATCGGCTGAGGCGATAATACTGTGCTCTCTAGCAGCGGCCAGGAAAGATGATGGGCTCACGCCCCCAGGTGGTAGAAATGTCGGAAGGCCCCTACTACGACGTCGTACATACCCTTAATTTATTTAGGGCGTAAAACTCTGCTAAGTAAATCAAACAATGCTCTCTGCTCACCCCTTCCGTATTTGCAAAACCTGCTTCACCATTTTGAGCATTTTTTTGCGGATTGCTTCGAACACGCCATCATACGGCACCAACTAGAAGACATCTTGGATATGGACAAAGAAGGCTGTTGTGGCGGTCGGGAGGCCTTCATCCAAGGACTTCACTACTTCACTTGAGCTACGAAGTAAGAGCGGGGCCTTTCCAACAATTCTTTTCCAGGTTCTTCTCTAGGTAGCCCCCGTTGTCTTTGGCAAGTTTTTTTTTTTCAGAAATAATAACTCGCAGAGGGCACTGTTCTTCAGTCCCGAAAGTGTACTCTTTTATCTGGTTTTAATATTCAGCCATGCATGCGTTCATTGTTGTTTACATCAGGTCATGCTTGTTTTTATATACTTCATACCATGCTTTTATCCTTTGACCATCGCCTTTATTTTTCTTCCTTTGTTGTTTTCTATTCTACCCTATAAAATGTGAACTTGCGTTTCATTTTTTCCCCTTATCCTTACACAGGTGATTGTTACCGTCGAATCTTGTTCTTTTCCTAATATGCCTTGGTTTCAAGCACGGAGCTAAATGATGTCTGATTGCCTACGTGCTTTGATCTGGCCTTCTCCAATGTTCTGATTTTGTTTCTTGAGTTTTATTTGCTCCACGAAAGAGAAGGAAAGAATATGATCAGCGTGTACATGTAATTAGAGCAACTGTGCGTATTGACACAGGTGGTTGCGCGCCTGGTTTCCGGCCGCGCATATCTAGCATGTGCTTGCATCCATTATAAGCAGTTGGAAGTATGCGCTCGTGGTGTCATTTTCGTTCCTATATCTGCGGTACTTGTCGTTTTCGCGCAGTTAGAACTTTTAATAAAATTCTTGCTTTCTCATTACAGTTGCTCGAGATACTGCTTCACGTGTTCATAAACGCAATGCAGCCAATTTTCCACGTAGAAAGTATAAAACATAATTGTTAACTTTGCGCGCCGTCAGCAATTTATGAGGCGCCAATTATGAAGAATTCAATTTAGCATGTCTGTGGTCTTTTTTTTTATGGAAGGCTCTCACGCTGAGGTGACAAACTGCCGGGAAGGTTGTCTGCCAGAGCTTATTCGTCCTTTTTACAAGCAAACCTATAAAATGGCTGTGTCCTATATAAAGTTGCTTACGTTAGCCCTCCCCAGGCTGCACTGCCGCATGATTTTCATGGTGGGCAGAGATGAGTGGTTCTTGTCTTCGGCTGATTAAGCTGCAAGTCCTTTTTTTGCTGTAAGTATATAGCTGGCAAAATGCTAAGGGCAAAAGATTTAGTGCAAGTTTCCACTGTATGGCATGAAGGCCTTAATTAAAAATCGCATGTTGATTTCAAGCCAGAAATTTAGTATATATCGACGTCGATTTTAGGCGTGGCCATGAAATATATTTTAGGATCTTTCGTGCGTAGTGCTAGCCGCACTCAAGCATTTACAATATCCAGTCACCACTGGATGGGAAGCCGCCTTTTCTGACTTCCATTGTTTCAGCTGGCCCGTGAGGATGAATCCCTGGCGGTTCTCGCGGCACAAGAGCCGCCACCATCAGCTCCTTCCCCTCCAGGCAAACAGCGCGACCGGCTTCCATTACTATTTTGTTGATGACTTGCGAGCTTACCGCGTTCAACTTATGTTTTCGGCGATAAAGTATGTCTTCACCTTCAGTCACAGCCTGAAGTGGCTTACCTCTTTCCCGGTACACTTGCTTTGATGTTTTTTTTGCATGTCCTGAGAGGACCGATAAAGGGTACTCTTTAGCTTAGCGACGCGTTAGGTCACATATAAGTGCTGTAAAGCCGCGTTTCATTAAGACCTCTCAAGCTTTATACGCTAACTTGAGGTCACTGTACGCCTCCAATCCAAGCGGAGAGTCCTCGGAGCTCTCCGCATGGCCGTCCCCCGCGAAAACACTAAAGAGCGTAAGTAGCTGTCGGCTTAACAGCTTCTCCCACAGTGTGGCAGGTTGCACGAGAGAGTGATCTAGAAAGTATGTGGGCCTCCTAGATCACGTGACCTTGCGACATCATCACAACCTGCTTATAGAATAGGCAGAAAACTGCCTACTATGGCAGGTGACCGTTAAATTATTGATATGTGGCTCGGCAAGAGCAATATGGGTCGCACAAGGCCACCGCTGGCAGCACATGTATTCGCAGAGCAGTGGCCCGTCGCTTAAGGTGCATCCAGACAACGGACCACGGACCTGTCTTGACCCGTGGACTAGCGGTCACGTGGGGTTTCGCTTCCGGTCTACGAGGTCCGCGCATGATCCGCGTGCCGAATCGCGCGAGAAATGCGAGAACTTTTTTATCTGACGGCGCATCACGGACTTTCTACCCTACTCGCACACATCAAGTCTGGAAACTACACCACACTGGCCTTTGCCGGCTCGGTGCTCCCGGCAGTCGAGGCGACACCAGTGAAAGTAGTCTTGCGCCCACTGTTAGCATGTCAAGGTGGTCCAACGACACCACGTTTTACTTTTTAGCCTTATTACACTCGTTCACACTTGGACATTCGGCGGCGACAGCGAGCGAAATTAGTCGAAACGTCGGCGCTCGCGACGTACACAGATAAGGTAAGAAAAGAACAATTGACGCTGTCTACGTGTCATAAGCGTATGCTCTCTTATGTACGCTATGTGCAGGTATTTTCCGGCATGTTACAGCATTTCAACATTTAGTTCAGCGTGTGCAAACAAAGACGCGAGGATGCTCTCTGCCTAATGGCACCATCTAGCTGTTAGGACGGGTAACTATTTCTGTCAACAAACGGACGCTCAGCGTAGAAGGGGCGCAATCCTCACACTAAATTTAAAATAAATCAAATCTTTAGCTCGTACGTCTTGTTATGGGCGAGGTGAGACCAAGCGATAAATGGGTGCGCCATTTATTTCCAGTGAACGCAACAAAAAAGGCAGTATCAACGGTGAATACAGTCCGAAGCGAGCGGTGCGGCTTCGAAGCGCGCCGCCGTGTTAGTCGCTGTGCGAATGCAACCTCCTCCTCCTCGCCGCGGCAGAAAACTGTCCCGTACCGATCGAGCTTTCCGCTGGGAACTTCGGCGGAATCTCTGCGTGCGGCGGCGTGTTCCGCTTGTTCTCGCTGCCGAATGTCGAAGCGTGAGTATAGCGTTGCTGCAAGCTAATCACAGAGGCTTGGCCCGTCTTGTCGTCTGCTCTTACGGTCCGCCGTGTGGATGCTGTCGCCGGCCAGGCCTGGCCCGGCCACGCGCCGTCGACCCAACGTGACCGGTCCGCGGGCCAGCCAGTGCCTCGCCGTTTGGATACGCATTTAACCACTGCCCCAGCAGGGCTATGAGGACTACCTGTGGTCTAAAATGTAAAATAGGCGATGACCATCTCAGTTATACTGTCGCATCACACCCTTAATGCGGAGCTAAAGTATCCCCTCCAATTTTTATGCTTAAAACAGGCGGCTCGCGGCTTTATCAGTCTGTGATGATAGATGCGACCACGCTGACCTGAAAAATTTGTAGCCCTTCGCAGCTACTCTACGTTGTTGGCAATTGTTACAAGGCTATTTTAGGGCCTTTTCCAGGACTTGCTATGTAATCTTTAAATTGAGCATTGTCCAGAGCAGCCGTTCTGCTCTTCGACGAACGCCAAGCACATTTGTTGCGGTCGCCACCGGCGATTTGCTCAGTTCAATGCAGTTGTAAGTTAGTCCCATACCGGACATATTTCAGAGTCGCTTCAGACTGGTCGTCCATTGTCCATTGCGCTGTCTCCACCACATGGCAGTATCGTAAAAATATCCGCAACTCTTCTGTTCTTGTTTATTCATAGTAAAAATATAAAATCTACTGGCATCCAATCAATCTGTTTATTTTTAGTTTTTAAGAAAGGGCAGACCGGCATTCAGAAACGCTCGTCTCATAGACGCTGGAGAGGTGTTAGCTGTCGGCTTACTTGCAGTCAGCGTCGAGTGATATCATTAGTTCCATTTTCTTGTTTTTTATTACATGCAGGGCAAGCCACTGGTATCCTCAAGAGGCAAATGGACAACAGTGCCTGTTGACGGTAAATATGCCCTATACTTTGCATGCTTTCAAAATGAAGGACGTAATTATGACAGCTGATGTTATCACAGCCCCTCTTTGTCTTCCTCAAACACACGTCCTTCTAGCACCACAAATTCCAACTGAAACATTAATCAAGCAGTCGCTTTTCATTTAAGAAGTGCAAGAATGACAGGGATAGAGCTTACAGATTTCTGTTCCTTCTTTCTGGCGGAATTCTCACGCTTACACGCAGACGCTATATGCCGCTCCTCACATGCATATGGACATGGTAGGTCAATATTGACGGGCTGTCTGAGGGAAAAGGCTTAGGATATCCAATCAAATTCTTTAATACGTCTCACTACCGCGTAATATTTTGACGGAAAAGAAGACGATGAAGCGGGAAGAGGCGCGGGCAGGAGCGCTCGTGCTACTCCCGCAGCCATTAATTCATATGATCGCCATCTGTCATCACGACTAGTTCTTCGGGTTCGAGTTGAGTGAGCCCTTCGAAGAGCTGGCAAGGTGTAGCATTGCACCGGGAGTGCAACGAAATTTTTAACGCTGGTAGAGCACAGGCTATCCTTCTAGCGTGATAACAGCAATCACGAAAAGAAAACAACGAATAGCGTGCTGGTAGTGGCGACTGTCAATCAAAATGAAATAAGTTTATTCGGACATGAAACACAGTACATGCCTCCGGGCAAAAGGAAAGAAAACAGCATGCTGCCCGACGAGGCCTCACCCCGGGTGACTCATCATTGGCGGAAGGATTGACAAAGCCATTTTCCTCAAAACAACCAAAAATGTATCCTCAATTTATGTTTTTACGAGGTTTGATATTAAGATGCATGACATTATAAACACAGAAACTACAGCAGGAACGAAATAATTCGCTACAAAAAAAAGATAATGGAACTAGGGCCAACAGTACATGTCATCAGTCTTTGGTTCATCAGGAACAAGTGAAAATTGCAACGAAATTTTTTTAAATCGAAAAATCTATTCTGTGGTTGAACCATAATAGATTATATGCGAATTGGCATTGCAGGCTATAATAATTTGGTTATCTATGTGCTGGGTGACGTATTTAGTCCGACCGCGAGTGGAGATAAGAGAAATAACACGTAGGTTGTAGTCTACATTTCTGTTAACATGTGTTTGTCTGAAAGATGTGATGCCCTGCTTAATTATCTGAAAAATATGCGCACCAACAAAACACTTAAGACACAGTGGGAATGGAGGAATATGAAAGGCCTGAAATCAGCAGTCGCCCGTAGAAGGGTCTGGGGAACATACGCGCAAAGCTCTTTTTTGTAAATAAAGTAATCTGTCCCAGTCAGATTTGTTGGTTGTACCAATTTAGAATGTATTAGAGAAAAATACAGCTGCCTTTTAGTCTGCCTAAGGAACAGGTGCCTGATGCGATTGAGCACACCAATAGATTGAGCTACCTGCAAACGAACACGAATTGTATGGTCTACCCAGCCTATGTCAATGCGAAAAAAAACACCTAGAATTTACAGAAGCTTACCGAGTCAATCAGGGTATTGTTGAACTGGATTTTGATAGGGTAGTGTATAGGCTTATTTTTAGGACGAAAAACATGCATTTTGTTTCCGTAACATTCAATTACAATTTGTTCACTGCATCAGCTCATGTAGCCAAGAGTTGGAATGATGCTCGAGTTCGCTAAGTTTAGGACCGGAAAAAAACCCTTCGCGTCATCTGCATATAAAATGACGTTAGAATAAGTTGGAATGCTATTTGCAATAGTGTAAAAAGAAGGGGCGCCAGTTTAGAACCATGAGGAACGTCAAAGTTTATTATTTCTGAGCCGGATACGGCACCGTCGAGTCTCATATATTGAGTACGGTTAGACAAGTAGCTTTGTAGTAAACATTGAGGTGTTCCACGAATATCATGCGTGTATAAACTTCTGAAGCAGAATGTTGTGCTTAATGGAATCGAAGGCTTTGGTAAAGTCAAGAAACACACCAAACCTGTAAAGCTTATGTTCAGTATTAAAAATCAGATTACTTTTTATTTCTAGCAGAGCTGTCTGCGTGGATTTTCCTGGCTGGAATCCGTATTGCTGCTTACGAATGATATTAAGAGAATGCAGGAATTTGTATACTCTGGTCAAGATCACTCGCTCAGCAACTTTAGAAAATAAAGGCAGCATGGAAATAGGACGATAATTGTTGAGAACATTTTTATTGCCCCCTTTATAAGTTACTGTTACGTGGGCAGATTTCATTTTATCTGGGAATTGACCTGTAAGAAGCATTTGATTAAAATATGTACCAGAAGTATTCAAAAAAACGTTGTAGAAGCTTTTATTGGAAGTGCAGCGATGCCATCTGGGCCAGGAGAGCATGTATTGCGTATTGAATTAATAATGAAGAGAGTTTCATCGACAGATGCAGGGGATAAAAATATTAAACTTTAACATGCTGGAAACAAGCAGGAATCGACTGATATATCAGATAAAGGATGAGTATACGAAGTGGAATAGCCTACATTTAAAAAATGAGCGTTGAGTTGATTAGCGAGTTAAAGACCGCTATAGAGAACTCCATTGGTTTGCATTCACGAAGGAATAATATGTTTCTTTTTGGCGTTTAGGCGCCACGCTTTGCTTTGTAATTACGGCTGCTACCTCCATCATCAAGTAAATCAACACAACAAAAGCGACGCTCACACTACTTCTCAAGCAGCCCAGTGTACATTGAAAGTCTTTCCTTAGGTATCACACAAATATCTTTAAAACTTAATTCGCAAAACTTTGATTCCGAAACTTGCAGGTAATGACAATCGCGCCATCCTCCGCACATATAATCGATGAACCGATCGCCTACTTCTGGCAGGTACCTTAAGCACTCTAATAATGCGCAGTTTTGATAACATGACTTGGCCCGTAGTTAAGCGTCAATAATGCCATCATCATCATCATCATCATCATCACAGCAGCAGCAACATCCTAAATCCGCTCCAGGACAAAGCTATTAACCAAGTCCTGTATCAGATGCGGGGCGCTTAACCTTAGATCTGCCTGATTTCATCCGGCCACGTGGTCATCTGCCGCCCTCTGCAACACTTGCCTTCTGTTTGAATGTTGTAGCAACAATTTACGCCCAACACAATTTTACAACGTACCTTGCCCAGCCATCGGCCCATTGAACTTGAAAAATGAAAACTGGTTTTGGAGAAATGAATTGGCGCAGTAAGTGTGTCACGTATCTAGGCGGATACTAAAACTAAGCAGTAAGGCAAGGAGGGAGTGCAAGAAGAAAGAGGTGCCTTATTTGAGGTCTACAGCTTAATTTCGACCACCTAGGGATAATTGACGGGCACTGACATCGCACAGCACACGGGCACATTTTGCCTTTCGCCTCCATCGAAACACGGCCACCACGGTCGCGTTCGAACCCGGGTAGTCTTTCGATTCCAAAAGAGCCCAAGGTAGGCACCCAGCAAGGCGCTTCGACACCTTCGTGGGAAAAAGGAAGAATGCTAAAACTGGTAACAGCGCCGATGCAGCTTTTGGCGAAACAACCCCACCGAGAGCACACAGGTTCCCAAGAAGCATTCGACTGTCTGCGGCACGGCGCCTCAAGTTGTTCAGAAAACGTCCCGACGAAGGTTCTGCCGTGGCTCTCATCACCGGGATCAGTGGCGCATATATAGTCTGGCAATTTCAAGCTTATTCGGCGCTTCAAACCGAGAAGTTCAAGTAACCTGATTTTTGAGGTTCCAGCGGTCAATTGAGGTGACGGGAATAATCCTGCTATAAATCTTTGCTCAGCCGCTCTCCTGGTCTGGGCTGAGATCTCTGAACTTGCATCACATTGAGTAAAATGGAATGTTTTTCGATTCACTTTCATGGACATAAAGTGGACTAACCAATTTATGCGGATTGAATTTTGTTTGGTTACTGTGCAAGAAGGTGTGATAAGAAACTCCTTATAATCCTCTTTCGTTCCTTCTTCACTTTTCGGGGACGGGTTAAAAGCTACTTGTGCTAAGCTCAGCTCTATAAAGAAACCAAAAGTGCTGTTCACAGACAAGCATGATAATTAATAATAATTGGTTTTTTGGGGGGAATGGAAATGGCGCAGTATCTCTCTCATATATCGTTGGACACCTGAACCGCGCCATAAGGGAAGGAATCAAGGAGGGAGTGAAAGAAGAAAGGAATAGGTGCCGTAGAGGAGGGCTCCGGAATAATTTCGACCACCTGGGGATCTTTAACGTGCACTGAAATCGCACAGCACACGGGCGCCTTAGCGGTTTTCATCCTTAAAAATGCAGCAGCCGCGGTCGGGCTCGAACCCGAGAGCTCCGGATCAGTAGTCGATCACCTAACCACTGAGCCACCGTGGCGGGTCATACAAGCATGATGGGAAACACAAATTTCAGCAGCATAGATCAGGATACAACTTCTAAAGGGGGATATGCTTGGATATTGAAGCGGTCATTAGTTAGTAAAGATTGTTAATACATTTACATCATCATTCTAAAACAGACTGTTGTGTCCGGAGAGAAACACCAAACGCCGCACCTTTCCTGTTCTTACTATCTGGCTGGTTGCTGCTGTTAGTGGCTACTTATTATTAAAATAACAATGGAAGGAAAAGATGTTGCTAGAAGCGGCATCTGCCATCGAAACCTGAAGCACCTGAGCTGCGACTAGCGGGAATAAAAGTACAGGCAGAGGAAAGAAAGGCGGGAGCGATAGTGAGAAAGGAGAGGGGTAGAGGGCAACATACACTACGTACAAACACAGAATATGGAAGTGATTGTGGATCTACGCCGCGCATGATAGGAGTACTCTTATCTGGCTTGATTTCTTTAATTCCGCAGCCTTACTACAAGAAGTACCTGCGTGTTCTGAGATAAGAAGTGGGGCTACTCGATGATGTCTCATTATTGGGAGCTAAAAGCACCATGCTTTGTTCTATACAAGATCTGCCGCATGCTGAATATCATTACCACTAGAAAGAGATCAGGCCAATTTTATTGTATAGCAAGCCGATGCTTCGGACCTTTCACAAACCGTTCGGCAAAAATGCTCTCGTGGCGTTGAGATTACGTTATAAAATCCGTCAATATTCCGTGGCGTAGTCATAGTAAATTGTACTCGCAGCAAACCGAGTATATCACGAGCTATTGTTTATACTTCTCAGATGGCATGGTAATTTTTGATTGCCAGAACAACATGATAATTTTTATAAGAGCCCTCAAAACAAAATATTCCGTTATCAGGATTGCTCTGTGTTGTTCGCATACATATATCATGCTGTTGCGATTAGATATCCGCTGTGGTGTAAAATGCCAACAAGTGTTATAGACTATATACCTTCTCATTTTTCAGTATATTGAATTAAATATGGCGATGCGGTTTTCTCTCCTTTTCGTAGGAGTGCTCGTTGCTTGGCAACAATGGCGAGTGCGGCAGCGGTTGCACATGTATGACCAACCCACTTAGCCCAACTGACACAGCCAAGGGAATTTGCAAGAGTACTGGCAATGACCCGGCAGCTTCTGAGCAGCCTACGCCAGGCACTGCCAGTGGTTCCCCCGAGGCTTCCCAGCTGCCCGGCGCACCTGGGCAAATGCCACCAGGAGCGATTTCACCTGCAGCTGGACCGGCTCAGCCACACCAGCCTGGTGTTGGAGGTGGCAGGCCAGGACAGTATTATGGGGCGGGTGGTGCCTATGGCTCTTCTTATGGACAGTATGGACAAATGGGAGGAATGGGATCACAGGTAGTTGGAGCGCTGGCAACTCTTGGAAGTGGAATGATGGCAGGGGGCGGAATGGGAATAGGAGGATTCGGAGGGGGAGGAATGGGAACTGGAGGAGGATTCGGTGGAGGAGGTATGGCATACGCCCCAGGAACGGGAATGCAGGGAATGGGAGTGGGAAGTATGGGATACGCGACAGGAATGCGACAAGACGGACTGGGAGGGCGAGGTATGGATAATGCACCAGGTGTTGCGCAGGCACAACCACATGAGTCTCCAGTTCAACCGCAAGCACCATCTGCTGCAGGGCAACAGCTACCTGCACCATGGGGAGGATCATCATCTCAAAACTTGCCTGCGGAAACTTCATCACCGAAACCTGCAAGCGCTTCAGCGAAGCCTGCAAGACCTGCGCCGCCGCCACCGCCGCCTAGCACGTCTAGTGGATCTGCCAGGCGTCCAACCCCACCAAAAAGACCTAATTTTCCGCCACCGCCACCGCCGGACTCGTCCTCACGACCTCCGACCGGCAGCAGGCCTCCGCTGCCCCCGCGACCACGTCCTTCGAACGGCGGCAGACCTCCCTTTCCCCCGCGACCACGGCCCCCGGGCGGCAGCAGGCCTCCAATGCCATCGCGACCACGACATCCTACTGGACCTATTAGGCGGCCAAATAGAGGTTGAACTGTCTACTGGAGCCATTGACCAGAAAATAAATTTGTCATGCAACATAAAAACATGACTTCACGAAAGCCTTCTTTTCTTCATCAGGGGCTCAAAACAGTACGGCTGAAAAATTTACTGGCGATTGCGATGAGAAATTTACTGGCTTTTGAAGTATATCGCGGACGCGAAGTCATCGCGGACGCAAGACGCAATACAGAAATGCGGCTGCGCTTGGCCTCGATTTACTGCTGATGCAGGAATAGGAAGCTACATCTAGTTCCGGTTTCAACCACTGCAGCGCACTTGGTCAGCACACTAATCATTCTTGCAAACGCACCATTCGCGTTCTATTTTCAACACTTACAATGACTTGTACAAATGAGCTTAAGATTACAATAGGTCTTCACCCTTTTCATTTACTCTTATCCAACGAAACACTTTTTTTCTCTGTTGCATTTTGGATGGCCAGAGCAGGGGCATTCGCGGCTGTTGTGACCGCTGGTAGATGAGAGCGCGTCAGCGGCGCGGCTTCTGTTTATTGAGTAGTTCACCGTGCAAGACCTAGTGTTCGTTCCGCGTTTTGGACATGAAATACATCGTGAGAGTGCCTGCAGCTCCTCCATGGCAGAAAGGCGATTCATTCTTCATATGCTGCAGTATAGCGCCCGAACACCGGAACCAAAAACTTGTGCAAAGTTCTTTCGATTCCCACGTGATGAAAGGTGAGCCAGCAGTAAGATCGGCTCGTGACTCGGCCAGCAGTGAGACCGGCAAAGCGACTCAGGCTCTCACCGACGCCTTAGTTCAGGGCTGCGGAAATTTTGCCCACCAGGGGTCTTTTAACGTGCACTGATTTTGCACAGCACACAGGCCTCTAGAATTTCGCATCAGTCGAAATTCGACCGCTGCAGCCGGAATCGAACCGGCATACTTCAGGCCAGCAGCGGAGCGCCATAACCACTGACCACCACGGTGGCCAAGGCTTGTGTTTTGTGGTGCGAATATTAATAGAAATACCACAAAAGCACATAAGCGTCCATTTAAGCTAAGCGGTTCGATTTACCTGAGCGTGAAGAATTTTAGTGCTCATTTTTTTCATCGAAGACTACCGGATGCAAACGATGAGTATAAGCATGCTCATGCAAGAGGCAGACGTTCAAGTGCCCCAATAAATCTATTTTTCGAGGAAGCCTAAACCCGGAGGCTAACGACGCATCAGTTGCTGTATTACACATATTTGGATTTACACTGCGTCTTTGGTGTTGTGCTCCGCTTGCGGTTTTCATGGGCCTATCTCTTTATCGCTTTAGGAAAAGAGATGACATTTGGCTTATGACGTGAATAAGTTTACATTTTCTCCTGATTTTTTATATCAGAAGCATAGTAATTATTTCGATGCGCGACTGAAAACGTTCCTGGATGCAATAAAAAAAATGCTTTCGGCAGGGTGCTAGAGCATTGATGTTTCAATGCATGATCTGGATAGCACGACGGAAGCCAGAATGAAGTAACGATATTATTTTGGCGAGCAATGGGTTGTGACAGAATTGTGCCAATTGAGCTTAACTGACATAAAAATAGAAAACAGTGCAAATTTTTAATAAAAGTAATATATTTTTAGTTGACAATCCCAACACACACGACTCGCCGAAGCATTGTCTGCTCTAATCTAAGATAATAAGAGGGCTTTGTCAGGAACTCATAACATAACCAAAATTCAATGTGCAAGCAATGCTCTTCAATCGCAGTTTAGTGCTGTGGAAGACGTAAGCCGCGCAAACGTTCCAGGTAGAGTTCACTTCGAACTTGCAAAGGATAGGGCTACACATATCTTTATTAAGTATGCACTGCCTCAACATATAGAGGTATATCAACAATCTATATTCTTCAAATCAGCAGTGCGCGCCGATGATAGAGTTTCTTCACCACGAGGTCATATAATTCTCATGCAGCATTTCAGTCTGTACTGCCGGCGCAAATTACAATCATACGGTCGCGCTGCAGGTGCCAGCAAATTAACAGAATTCACTGCGGAACATGCGCTTTTGTGATAACTACCAAAGTGATCATCCTGAAGTCTCATCTGACTCCTCCCAAAAAAGCATTATAAGGCACCTTTCTGGGAGATGTATGCTCTCGATGCCAACAGCATATCACAATACCAAAGCTACTGTAGCACCCTGCAGTTGCAATGTGACTGCAGAATTGCAGTTGCCATTTGCACGGTATCCTGCGGAGCACCAGTTTTTCGCGAGCTGTCTGCTCTTCGTCTCGAACCGCACCGTCTTTCGGAAGGCAGCAGCGTGAAAACCCTACAACTGTAACTGCGGCTGGTATTCCAAAAAGCAAGTATGCACATATGTCGGACGCGAGCGACGTAGCGCGAAGACAGAAAGTAAACAAGCACATGAAATTAACGCCGATAAAAGGCTAGCAGCAACACGCAACGAAGTCACGAGATGACACGATACTCCGGTCAAGGGCGGCAGTAACAGGCAGCTGTCGGCAAGCAAGCCGCGGAATAGCAAAGGTGGATGGTATAAGAGACGCTGCCAGGTGTTGTCAGGAACCTCGAAGATAAATAATTTTTTTATAAGACGAGAGAGAAAAAGAAACTTATTGGGATCATACGGGCCTCTTTTGAGGTCGGTTGGCAGTTTCCTAATCCCATAGCTTTACTGGCATTAGGTGCTTCTTGCTCTCCAGGGTATCGCTGGTCAGCTGTGCCTCCCACTGCTGAAATGATGTGTGTAGCGTCCTTGGGTTTTCGCATTTGCTCCGGCACCCCAATGAGATGCCGAAAAGAAGTTGCGCGAGCGCTCCACCAGGGAGAGTGCTGCAGTTATCGCGTTGAATAAGTGCTGCTGTATTTGTAGAGGTTTGCGAATGAATCTGAATGTGCCTCCACGCTGTGGCATCTTCTGTGCTCAGCGTATTTCGTAGGGAGCGGACTCTGTGGTGGAGGCGCCGGGTCTCAATGCGTTCCCTGTAATTGGAGGAGAGGGGCTTGAGTGGAGTTGGGATGGGTTTTTCCGCTCTGTTAATGAGTGCTCGAGTTAGGGCACTGACCTTTTCGATAGCCTGCAGTCCATGTTATTCGGTGGTGTTGCGTAAGGGTGGGACCTAGTATGGTAGCCGTCTTATGTGGGAGTCTGCCCGCTGTGATGTTGCGACAAGCCTGATGCGAGTCCGTGATCACGTGCGCCGTCTTGCCGAGCCTCTCTTGGTGTTTGATGAGCATAGCTGCGGCTATGTTCTTACGTGCAGCGGAGTTATCTGCTTTAACCGAGACTGTTACCGTGAAATATTTTATGATTGATGGTTGCCAGACAGGGCGCACCCCTCTTCCAGTAGAACGCCACATCCACATACATAGCGCCGCCGCGGTGGCTCAGCGGTTATGTTGTTCGGCTGCTGACCCACCGCAGTGGTATCATTTCGATCATTCCTAGGATTCTTGCCCATGCGCCTCGAAAACATGGTCGCGCCATCTCGCGACAGCCGGCGGCGCGACGGCGCGTAACTCAATAGCGACGAAAAATAAAAATTAATACCTTGTCGCACATAAAATTAGAGATTAGCTCACTCGCATACATGTTGAATGGTTCTTAAAGTTTCTTTTAATAGAGTTTCATGAATGTAGCTTACATATTGCGCTTACCATGCGCAATGAGATACGATAGCATGGAGCCTATGGCGAGGTCGCGAAATATACCCCACTTGACTGCACTTAATCGCTCCCCAAAGCCCTCATTTAAAATACATCGACAAGCTCTCGGAGCTTCAGGTAGCGTAATGTCCTACATTAAAAGAACTATAAAGTATTTTACATTTCAGTGGAGCAAGAGATTTCCTGCCCTGTTTTTCTTTGATTATGAATCCCTCGCACCGGCAAGAAACACGTGGCGCCCTCTCTCGGTGTGTTGGCAAGGCACACGTCCGTGCTACAGTGTCCCTGCTACAGTGCCCCTGTTTTGGTACGTTTCTCTGGGAGGTTGAGCCGCGCCGCGCCGTACGAATGCGCACTTTTGTCAAAACTCCTCCCGTCGGAGTGAGGCTACGACCATGGGCTGCTACACAAAGTCCTACAAGAAAGTGCGCGTGCCTACTATGAGGTGTAAAGAGGAAACTATAAGGAGACTGTTTTGCTTGACAGGTACATTTATTTAAGGGCATACAGTGATCCCACGACACGGGCATAGGTGATATTAGAATTGCGTGCGCATTGAAAGTGCAAATCAATGAAACTTCCAGGTACTTTAGTTCAAGCAGTGAAATGCGTAATTCCCGGACGCTCACACTTAGGGTTCACTCACGGAAAGTTATATATCGTTCTTGCACTGTGCATTGAAAATTTTAAAATCGTGTATTAATGACTACATTTTAACACTCCAGTTATTAGCCTCAATAGCAGACAGCTCTTCGAAAGTTTTGTCGATGTGGTGAAAGTGCAGCACGGACGCGATGAAGTGACTGAGTGCTGCACTATAAGAGGTAGCAAACCTGATGCTGCGTTTTATGGCAGTTGGTGATTCGTCTAATGTAAAAATTAGTGTGTGGTAGTTCACAACGTTTTTTTCTAGGTTGGTAAAGTGCCTCTCATGATTCAATCGCTCGCCACCATCGATTAGGGATTTACCATTGCTGTAATCGATGCTAGTTTCGGCAAGTATGTCAACGGTGTACGTAAACTATGAACCGCTAACAAAGACTTCATAGAATGGCATGCTGGGAACTATTCTGAATAGAAGGCAATCAGTACGGCAAGCTAGTAACTACGCCGTTACCCCGAACAGCAATCAAAAATCAAACCCCAGTTAAATATTCTTGATGATGATTTAAATTTGCTTAGAAATGAACAGAAGTTATTGTCCGATGACACGACGTTTCAAAGCTTACTGGCTATCTCCAGCGCGGCGGCTGGGCGCTCCACCCAGCCCGCTTGTGCAATGTGCCGCTCGCGCGAGTGATTAGCGACAGGACGCAACGTGCGCGCGGCCCTGAGTATGCAGTGAATTTACCGTGTTGCGAATATGTGCAACAGTACTTACAAGCACTGTCGCAAGAGTGGCGCGAACATATTGATTTTTTTTTTGCACATGGCGTGCAAACCTACCCTCGTTTTTAATTTTTTTTCTGTCACTCTTCTATGTACTTCTCGCTATCCTCTCTATTTGCCTTTATTTCCGCCGGGTGCAGTTACGGTGCATGAGAGATTAGATAGCAATTGCCGGGCCGGCAACATCTTTAGTTTCCTTTTTGTATTTTCGTCAGTTGTTGTTGCCTCTGAAGCGATTAGTAAACTACTACTTCTTCAAGGTGTGGCTCCGGGGAGTTGCAGGGGCTTTATAAGCACACAAACCGCGGGAGTAAGAAGAGGGAGCCGTTTCCAGGGGACGATTAACACTATCCGGCGACTTTTAAATGTGCCATAACTTGTTTCCACAGCCTACGACACCAAGCACTCGAAGAAAGGTATATATTGGATCATGACCACGCCTTAGGCAGTATCTTTAGGATGACTATCTTTGAAGGGGCAGAGGAGGCGTCCGATAATGGTGGCCGGCTTGTGTGTAGTTTGCATCCCTTCCTTTCAGAGAATAAGCATAATATAAGCAGAATATAAGCATATACAGTTGTTTTCGTTGCATCCTTTTCGGTTTTGGATGATACATCGAGTGAAGAATCTTGGATATCCATTTCTTAGAAATATTCTCTTTTGCTGATGATGAGTTTTAATAGTGCAATGTCAACCTCGCACCAAGCGCAATGGGATGAACTGTTTTCTTGAACACAAGCTTAGGTGAAAGACCGTTTTCCTAGCGCTTAAGCTCAAAGAAACCAAGCGCCAAGCTTAAGCGCTAAGCTTCGAGAAAACTTGTGCCCATTGGAAACCAGTGGGTAAACGGCGGCACTGGGGAACGAATCACACACCGTCCTCGAGCCGCACGCTTAAAGCGGTATTCCATTGCTGTTATCGCTTGTTTTTAAAATAAATAAGCAGGAATTTGGAATTGCCTTAACCAAAACTTCCTTGAATTTCCCTCTACCCTTCGGGCAAAATTTTTGGCAGTGTTCCTCCCACAAAGACTACGAGAACAAGAAGCACGGCTCGCAGCATCAAACGGTGAAGAAGTGGGAGAGGCGGTAACGCGAAGGGTCAAGGATGTGAGCAGGTGCTTAGGTAGGGCGAAATTCTATTTCAAGAGGTACACGGGCACGCGGTTGCAGATGGTAAGGGGGAGGAAGAAAAAGACAATGGGGAGGGGTCTGATGCTGTGCCTTTGCCTGCCTTTCTTTACTTCCTCCTTTTATTTTTCCTCGAATTGTGTTGCGCAGTCCGTGGTTGCTTATTGAATGCACTGTATTTCTGCCCCCTACGGTGTGAAGCATTACGTAGTCGGCGCCTCTGTGAAAACGGCCCGGAACGGTCATGGTTGCACTTTTGTCTTCAGGCTGTCAAAAAAAAAACACAACCGCTAATGTGCTAGTCCTGCCAAAGGGTCTCTCCAGACGCTGACAAAAATCTGCCAGGAAGGACATCAGAGTTTCTGCTGAAGATCAATTACATTCTTTAATGCCTTCCACCAACCTAAAGAATTCCACCAGCATTGTTAAAAACACAGCGCATGGCCCAGGAAAAGAGTGGCACAAAAACAAATGTCGGATGATTTAGCGCGGTTTCGCCAAATGCAATTAGGAGTGCTAGCACTTCGGTTTTCAGTGCTTTTTAGGTGTTTGGTTTCGTTGCGCACGGATGCAATTGATGAAGACGATGATATCCAAAACACAGCGCAAGAGACTGGTATTTTAGGACGCAGAATTTTCGGCTGCGGCGATGTTGCATTTGTCTAATGCAATACCGAGCAAAACTGAAGTGTTCTCTCCGCCCCGGGTTCGAAACTCGTAAAACATTTCCGATTATTTTATTTCAGGTCAAGTAAAATTCAGACATACAAACAGACCACGTCGAAATACAAAATTGAAGCCTCAGTGCCACAATAAAAAACGCAACCCCGTTAGCCCGCTGTTGTTCTACTAGCGTGTGGAGGCAGCGATTGGTACCAATGCGGCCGCTCGATGGAACCGCATCATCGAGTGGCCGTGGTTCTGATCTGCTCACTCACTGAAAAAGACGGCACGCTGAAAGCCTTTTCCTTAGTGCCTTTACTTCGTTCCTTGTCATGCAACGTGAGGGCACTGTGTTGTTATGGCCTGTGTACAGTACAAAATAAAGCCGACCATTGTGAATGGGCGAGACACTTCTTCTGTCACGTAATTGGTGAGAGCTTCAAAAAGCGCGTGTTTTCGCCTTGTATGGCAAGAAATGAGTTCAATGGAGCAAACTGTCCATTTCACCAGAGATCACTTGGCGACGAAAGGGGTCGAGCACGGTGCATCGAGTCTCCAACGCCACTATATCAAAGACAAAAGAACACCACTAAGGAGAGCGCAAAAATAAGGAGACTCGGTTAAAAAAACTAAACTTTTTGACACATTTGCCTGTCTGGTTGGGTTTGAAGACTTATAATAAACTGCACATCTCAGTCTCATATGCACAACAAGCACAGAACTTGACAGAAAAAAAGAACAACGCACGATATTCAAAGAACTCATCGTGAAAGGCTACCCAAAAAACTTTTAGCAAAAAACCATTCCACGTCAAAAATACGACAACATGCGCCAAGAAATCAACGCACAAAGACCAACGCCACCACCAAAATACGTCACTCTACCTGATGTCGGAGGTGTCAGTGAAACCATCGCCCGATTCCCGAAAAAAGGGTGTCTCTTGTTCATAAAGACCGGCCGCGGAGAGAAGGAGCCCAAAGCATTGTCTACAAAATTCCTTGCGCCGACTGCGACGCAAGCTACATCGGCGAAACGAAAAACTTCAAAGAAAGAATTTGGCAACATATAAATGTCGTCCGCAACTTCGCAAGAGGTTGAAATCCTGTAGCCGAACATTCCGAGGAATCAGATTACAGAATTTACTTCGAAAAAACCAGCATCCTAGTATCCGAAACAAATTACCACAAAAGGCTCCTTCTGGAATCGTGGCATATCCAAACTACCCCGAACAACATCAACCGCACAAAAGGAAACCTGCTCCCAGTGTCTGCCCAGGGACTTAATGAAAAAACAGTCGCCATTGACGGCCTCCCCACCGTGCGACAACGTGGCTAACAGCCTTAACCCCCATCCCATCCTCCCCCTCCCCCACGCCTTTCGCATCACAGCTTTCGTTCCTTTGACCCCTTCTTCCCCTCCATACTTACAGACGCTAGCTACTGCCCTCAGTCACCACTGATGAAGCAGCCGAGTCGGCTTTGAAACGTTCGGTTAAAATTAAAGATTTTTGGTTGGAGATGTGCAGTTTATTATGATACTCGCTTACCACTGCAGAAAGGCAGATAACTTATTCTTTATTGCCATTTTCATATTGCTTCGAGTACGCATGGCGCCACTATTCTTTTATTCTTTTAGTCGTGATGTCACTGTGCTCCTATACCTCTCAGCGGGGAAACGTGAGCGCGTGCACTGAGAATGCGGACAACGCTTTATCAAAGACAGATAATCTCATCTGCCTCGTGTCAATGCAGCCTAAGGCACCCGAACACAAAGATTTATCAACAGGGTACTCCCGATGTGCTGCATTCATTTTCTCAGGAGTGAATGGACAACTTGTAGAATTGCCGACTTAGAGGAAGGTTTCTTGCAACCAGCAACCCACGTTTGCAAACCGCGTTTTCGCTTCCTGCTCTGCTGACTGAAGGGGTTAGCATGAGGAGAGATGGTTTTCGGTTGGCAAGCTGTAGAGGACGCTCGATATTCTGCAATTGTACTCCAAGGGCCGTTTTTATGGAGCACGAGCCCAAAGTCGGCGCTCTTAACATACGACAGAACCGGTCTACGCGTGCCCACTGGCAGGAGACGCCGGCGAATCTCGGCAAGGCGCCGATATCTGTCCGTGCTAGACATCGGCGCCAGTTAACAACGGTCGCTCGCGCACGTGTTGGAAGCGGGGTCCGGTTTACGACAATAGGAGCACAGTAGCGCTCTTGGTGACTTTTCTTCATGGCTTGAAGCTCTTCCAGGTTCCCAGAACTTTCCTTCGGGGTTTAAGTTGTCCTTTCTGCGCCCCCCAACCTATTTTTTTCACGGCTCGAAATTCTTTCTGTCCGCAGAAAGAAGCACCAGAGTACAATGAAGTTTTTTCCTCCTCCTCCATCTGCTCGAGAGGGGAGCCAGCCAGCACCAAGAACGTGGACTGCCAAACATGCCTCTGACGCCTTTCTGGTCTGCTCAGTACTCGATCCACGTGGTCTCGGCCGGCCTTCACAGGGTGTATTCGGAAGTTCCACGAGCTATAGGTGGCGCACGAGGCAATCCAATATGGCTCCCGGAGAGATGATCCGTGCGGCCGCATAGCTGGTCTAGTCCATAAGCGCAGCGTACGGCCGGTCTCTTTGTTGTGCTCTTCGCTCGCTAGCAACCATGCCACCTTCGTTTACTCGGCGATTGTGTCTAGGAGACACAATGAAACATATTGGACAAGAAAAAAGACGAATCCGGTGCTTGATTGAAGGCGAAGAAGTCCTCAACGCCGGCCACCTGACCTGCTGTGGCCTGAATGATTGCTCCCCTGCGTCTGCGACAGTGCAAGGCCTCTGCTTGCAAACATCGCACGTGAAGCAGAAGCCACACGGAGTGAAGTGCGTTTATGGAATTGATGCCTCGTTGCAGGTATGTGATTCTACATTTTGCATACAAATTGTAGTATGGTGCGACGCGAATGAAAAAAAAACGGCCCGGTCGCACTGTCGTTGCGACGGTAATCGCAGCCGCCGTTTCACATGACAACGATGAATTCGGTCGGTGCCGTCGACACCAGCGCCCTAGCGTCGGTGCGGCCTTTCAGTGGCCGAAAATTCTTCGGCTGCAGTAAATGTCAAACATCGTGGCAGGCGTTGATTTCGTAATCATGGGTAACAATATCGAGCCAAGATGTATTATTATGTTTAGTAATAGGTTTTCGCCTTTCCAAAGCAGACAACCAGGCTGACTACTGTGGCCGTCGCTGCGACCGCACCGACGCTGCGACAGTGCGACCAACTTGTTGAAAGTCTGTCGCAGTGGCCCTGCGACTAGACCGACACGCATTTCTGTCGCACAGCGGCATAAATCGTACTGCGCTGCGGCAACAATCGCATCATGTGAAACGGCCCTGCGATAACTGAGGCCAGATCTCGTTTCATAGGCAGTGCGGTCTCAAGCGTGTCCGAATCGCAGTGAAAAGCGCGTGCATGCAGCAGCGGCAATACACATTGCTCTCTCTCGATCACGCGAGTTGTGCTGTGCGGGTGAAATGAAGCGAAATTCTAAAGTAAGTACTGATATTTGCGCACGAGCGCAGCCGAGCAGAAATAACCGCACAGCCTAGAGTGCTGCGATATGGTTTAAATTCACTTGCTCTACAGCACGCCACTTCGAGTGCTCTACATTTATTACGTTTTTGGCACCGTGCGTACACGTTCGCGGTACCCGTAACGATGTTTCCGCTTGCAGAGGCGTTAGGGGAGAAAGGCATGCACGCAAAATTGAATGAAAATCATTGCCGTTTGCGAGCAGTTTCAGTATTTGGTTTGGTTTGTAGGGTTTAACGTCTCAAAGCGACTCAAGGCTATCAGAGACGCCGTAGTGGAGTACTCCGTGATTTCTACTACCTGGGATTCGTGCACTGACATCGCACATAAGCGAAATGCGACTGCCGCGGCCGGGATCGAAATCACGTTCTTCAGCTCAGCAGCTAAGCATCATGACCACTTAGCCACCGCGGCAGCTCAGTTGCAGTATTTGATTGTGCAATCCCCCCCCCCCCTCTTTTTTTCAGTGCCAGTGCTCACGCAAAGCAGGAAAATCACAACGGTGCAAGCACATCATTGCAATGCTGCTGTTTATAAACAGGTAAGAAATTTTATTTTTTATTTTTCCAAAGAAATACATAGTTAATGAGCTGAACTGCTTAAATGTAATAAGCACAGTTTTTACCACCTTCTTCAAATGTCTTACTACTTTGAATACGAGAAGCAATATATTTTTAAGCACTAGCAAAGTAACACCCGTGTTCTTTTCTTGGTTTATCTGCAGGACGGGCATACAGAACCTTGAACACCTTACATGCACGGATATGGAAAGGGCGTGGGGAAGATTGAGATCCAAACCGCTGTACGAAGCACAAGAGCTGAATGATTTGTGCCATGTGCACGCGCAGCCACAACTGCAACTTACAGAGCAGAGACTGCACGATATACGAGAGCGCCTCATGGCAGCAGTACCAGATAGTGCACTTGCACTGCTCTTTCACGGAAGGTTTCGGGAAACTGATGCCACTGAAACTAATGCCACCGCAACATTAAAAGAGCATGTGATGGTGTGCCACATGGCTGCTGACAGAGTGATGCCATACAGACAGATGCTTTTCCATGACATGACATTCACCGATGAATTTCAACTTAAAATACATAGATTTTCGTACAGTCATCTGTCACAAGCAGAGCAACAGTTTTACGAGAAGTATGTAGAAGTGTCCCAAGAACAAGCAGTGAGGATCTGCAAAGAAACCCACTACCAGAATACCACTAAGTGGCAAAGAGAACGGCAAGTGCGGATAACTGGCGGCAAGTGCCGTGCATATTTCACCTTTTTACCCAGATTAGACCAGTCATGGGAACAAAAAGTGACCGCAATGCTCGCCTATTGTTTCCAAGGAAACAAGGCTACTCGGTATGGGAAAGCTTCCGAGGAACATGCTCTAGAAGAGTATTACAAAATGACATCAAATGCTGTAACAAAGCTAGGGCTGCTTGTGAACCCTCTCCTCCCTTGGCTTGGCTACAGCCCTGATAGCGTTGTGTTCAAGAATGGTTGTCCTGCCATCCTGATTGAGGTAAAAAGTCCCCTTCTGGGAAAAACTCGGGAAGCAATTGATATTGCCCATAAAGGGAAGTTAAAATACTTAAAGAAAGAATATGAAAATTTGGTTGTAAACATAAATCACAATAATTTTTTTCAAGTGCAACTTAGGATGTTCCTTTTGAACTAGGATATGGCACATCTCATCGTGTATTCTATGGTACAGTCACTCATTGTAAATGTGGCGCGATGTGACCATCACATTGATGATCTTGTACGCAAAGTGCAGTTAGTGTATTTTAAACATCAGCTGCCAAAGATGACAAAAGTTGCATAAGGTTGATTTGCTATGCCAACAAGCACAGCTTGTAAGAAGGAAGAGTGTGTTCCAGGTTTTGTGCAATTTTAATAAACATTTTCATTCTAGTGTACAGAGAACCTGTGGTTGTTTTACATGTTGCACTAAGAAACAAGCAATGCTACCTTAAGGAAGGTTAATGATATTGCAGAAGAGACGTAATTTCTTGGACTTGTACACAGCAGGAACATACCGCTTTATGCAACAATTGCAAAGGGTGAAAAAAAAACAGACAGTGAAGGAAAAATAACCCGCTTCAAAAACAGTCAGCCTGTCGGCATGACTTACAGAAAACGTATCCCAGGACAGCACTAAAAGATCAGTTTCGTAATCACTTGCGTGATTCCAAAGCACATGCCCTACAACTCATTGACGGCAAGATTTTCTGCCTCGAGGGTAAATTTTCAAAGGTGTTTTGCATGAAACTACAGATCTCATTTATAATTTTATTTCCATTTATTTTAACTTCATAATTAACAGAACACAAGTTAATGTGTGATGGCAGTTTGCAAAAGCCTGCACGTCACAATCACGTTTTCTTAACGTCACAGGCAAGAAAAGTAATTCAAGAGTGCTAAATTCACTGCTATAACCTTGAAGGATAGTATGGGAAGAAAGGCACAAAAGCAAAGCGGCGTGCACAAGCTAAATGAAATCCACATAGCACAAAGAAAGAAAGCACACACTTTCCAAATCACACAAAGAATGTTCCGCAGAAATTAACTACAGCAAATAACATTGTTTCACTAATAGGTCATACTGAACATCACAAGAATGAAAACGATGCTCTTAATGTTTACCAAAGCAGACTAGCACAACATGTACCATAGCAATTGATTTTGCACGTCATCACAACTGGTACAAGCACAACAAAAATGCAGTAACATGCAATAATGAATGAATAAATAATCAGGAGAAAGAAAGATGCACAGCACTGAACAATACATCAAAATTCTGAGCATAAAACTTCACAATATGCTAAGCATTTTCAAGTATGTTGTGCTAATTAAAAGTGAACATTATACAGGTGCTCAATAACATAGAACAGTAATGACCACAGCAGAGCACCCAGTTGCCTGAAGGCAGACACACCAAAGAATATGTCCAGACAGAAATAAAATTAACTCTACAGTACAATCACAACAAAACGTGCAAACAGTGCTATACAGCTTTTGGCCCATCAGTAATGGCCCACCTAACAGAAAAAGAATAACTGTCCATAGACACAGCCTTGAGTTTACTGATAATGCAAAAAATTTCTAGCCTGTCTCCGCACTAAGTGGGTGCAAGCTTGAAATGCATTGCGTGGAATAGCGTACCTCACACTAGCATAGCTGATGGGCTGTAGATTTCATACATTAGTATAGGTCACGGTCTTTGCCTGATTCCACCAGGTCGCCTTCATTCGCCAATTCTTGTGATTTATCTGCCGGTGCGTTCAGCTGCTTTGGCTGCTGCTGACAGGCAGTGCGCTTAGCATTCCTAATTATTTATTTATTTATTTATTTTCAGATACTGTCAATCCCATTGGGATTTTTACAGGATGGGCACATAGCAAGAAGGTACAAGCGAATACAAATGGAATGGTATATATTAAGAACACTGTTGTTTGCAAGTAATTACATGAGTATGAAAAAAAAACACAGATAGCAGAAAATAAAACACATAACGAAAGAGTATCTTTCACAGAAAGCACTGACTAGCTCTTTGCTGGTCGTAGTGACGAGTTTGGCCTCCTTGCTTTTTTCTCACTTTCATGTCTACCTAAATAAAGCTGCAGAGACCTTGTCGAGGTCTTGTATCTGTAGGCATGACTGGCTCCGTTGCACAGGCACGGCGGCAGTAGCACACACAATTGGCTCCAAGCATTTGGAAGCACAGAAAAATGATGAAAGATGAGGACAACGATACACAGTGCAAAAGGTTATGAGTAAAACACACCATATGAGAAGCTGTGGCGACAGCCAAGTTTGCCACAGCAGGAGAAACTGAAGCAGCTCTTTTGGTGCCAGTGCTGGATTGAATCATACTCAGGCCTGAAGTTATTTTCTGCTTGCCATGAACCCAGTCAAAGCTGCCGCATTTTGATGGAGGCAAAATGATAGGGCGTGTATGCTATACAATGTCGGCGCATGTTAAAGAAACCCCATGCAGTCAAAATTTCGGAACCCTCTACTACGACGCCTCTCATAGCCCAAGTCACTTTTGGACATGAAATCTCATAAATTGAGCCAAACCAACCTGATAAGGACATTTGCAAACAGGCGATATTTGCCTCAATTTGCTGAGAATGGGAGCTACAAGCATTTTATGATTAGAAGAATTCTTCGTTATGCCAGGGCGTATGAAGCCTGATAAACTGCATTAAGTGGTGAAAGGGCACAGCAAACAATCGTGTTAGTTGCAGACAGTTGATTTGTAGTAAGGTATTTTGAAGACAGTGCAAAAAATATGACCATGGTGCTAACCTTACAATCCAATAATCACAATTACACTGAAAGATTTACTGCAACTAGACACCCCCACTAAATCGTTTTTCAGACAATATCGCAGCTGACAGGTTAACAATGCCTGCTATAATAACCATTATTTGGTCGAGCGCCCCAACAAGATCCCACGGAATAGGCCCCTTAAGCACCTTGAACACCTTCATGCGTTGGATGGCTCTCTCCACATGCACTCGAACTCTGGCAATGTGAACTGTTTTAGTCGCATCCTCAGCTGAGAACTGCTCTTCAGAGCGCAGGAATGGTGGCTGTACCACACCAAGGCCCCGTTGTGCACACATGTCGTCAATGCAGAAGCCTTTGTCAACCATTACGTCATCTTCGAAGCTTTTCAGCTTGTCCAACACATTGGACTTTAGCACACAAGCTTTATCCGATGCACGACCTCCAAATCAATTACTAATGAATGTTATAAGGCCAGCAGGTGACGCCCAAACAAGTGGCTTAGCCGCGTGTGTTCCCTTGTAATAAGAATATGTCAGGATGGGCCAAGACTCACAGTGCGATTTCTCTACCTGCACTTCTGTCCAATCTAGGACAACCCGCACCTCCTGAAATTGAGCAAAGCAATGAGGCATATTCTGCATTATTTCATTTTTTGATGGTCATGGAATGGCTGCTTTGAGTATGGCAGCAAGGCTGCGAAGGGTGCCATAGAAATGCCTCTGCACTGTCGTTTTACTTGTACAGAATAGTGTGGCAAGGCAGTTTAGTGACAGGCATGTTTTTAGGCGTACAAGTACAAGAACAACACGCTCATACACAGGAATGTTCGTGGTCATTTCGTCGACCAATGCCACCTCTTCTGAAATAGCTAAAAGCGCACTTTTTGACTTCACACCAGTGAAGACTCGCACAGCTACATCTGTTGTCAGTAATTCAACAACCTTCCTCTTTCTTTGAGGAGCAGAAAGTGTATCAACTTGTACACCTTTGTCTGTGTAGGTGTGGCTGTGCCCTGCTAGCTGAAGCATGACCTCTGCCACTTCAGCATCTGTCATTGTTGGATTGGGCACAGTCTCGCCATCATGGGGGCAGTATGAAATGCAGCTGCATGCCAATCATCTTCCACCTGCGTAGAAAGATGTTTATGGGCAAGACATTAAACGAAAAATATGAAAATTCCTTTTAAATCTGAGCCAGGATTTAAGGCCAGGATGACAAGTATGCTGGGAAACATGCTGCTGGTACTGCAATTTGCTGCAGTAGCATCTGGAGAGTAAACATTGAAAGTTGCACGGTTAACAAATACAAAAGCCAGACATACCTACATGTCATAATTTCCAGCTCGCCTCGTTATCTACAAATCAAGCTGGGACTGTCCTCTTTCCCCATCTTATGCAAAAGCAAATCTTATTAGTATTTTTCATTACACCCCGAAGAACGATCACTGCGAGGCTCATGCAACAGGCACTACTTGGTACTGGAACAAGTGATTTTCAGTTATTCATACTCCTAACTCTCACAAACTGCCTATCAGTGTCTCCAGGCTCCCTCTGTCTCGTGATGGTTGGGTTAGCAAACCTTGACAAAACAAATTTCCACACACCAACAACTGAAGAAAAAGATGTAGCAACAACATGAGTACTAAAATAAGTACAAAAAGTAAAACATACCTTTTACATACTTCTCAGTTTTCTGTGTTTCATGCAAAGGAAGGATTTTACTGCAATGTTAATATTTAGCTATTAATGCGTCCCTCAGCTGCACAACATTTCTGTAGAAATTTATGAGTTGCACATGCGCCACACTGTGGCTCATTAGATGTTAATCTTTTACCCAGGGGTTTTGTATTGCACAGCGGATGTTATCAATATGTCTTAACGAAGGCTTAAGGGATAGTGTCACTGTCTGCACATGTCACCTGAATGACGAGAGATGCAAAGAATGGTGCAGGAAATTGACAGCTGATACAGAGTATGTGAGCATTTTCAGAGGGAAAGTAATGCTTCAAACCAGACAAATGTGGTAAGTCAATGCTCACCGCAGACATCCCTGTAGATGTATCTCCATCTGAAGGGGCCAATGGTGGAGAGGACAGGTCCGTGATGCCACTGCGGTCGAGTAGCATCACTGAAAAAAATTAACACGCACATTTCTCTGCCATAACAAAGAAATAAAAGTGCCACTGCATTAAGTTGTGTAATCTGTTGTGTACCTTAGATTTTAGAAAGGTGAATGCGTCAGTTGTTTCTAGTGTACTGTAATTTGTACAGCGTAGACTTATCAAAAAGCAAAGTGCTTGACTGAATGAAATTAGCATCTAATAAAGAAATTTGGCATTAATGCAATCATGTCTCAACCAGGTTTGAAAAATAACTTACCATGGCTATCCCTAGCGGATGCTCGCGCAGCACGGGCTGCTGATGCTTGCGCTCTTCGAAGGTCCTGGTGGTCGTGAGTTCTGTTTGGTAGGCATTATGAAAGTATAGCAGTTTTCTTGAGCCTCTTGCGAACTGGTGTCCATATGTTTGGATCTGTAGAATAAATTATGAATTACCTCCTAGCTCAATGCAGCTACGCCTTCTATCTCTGACAATGGTTTGAAAGTGCGGCACTGTTAAGACAGAAATGCTATCATTAGTTGCTTCACTCTGCACAAGCTACTATTTTTTGCAAACTGATGCAGCACTTCACTAGTACTGCTGCAGGAATTACTGACAAAACATGCCTTACACAGCTGTTTAAGTACAACCATATATTGCTTCCATTGAGGGTACTCCGTGTATGGGACTGCAGCAAAAGACAGTGGTAGACTGCGGCATCGCACACTACGCTGAACTGTATCATAGCTAGCCTGCACTACCCTCACAGGCTGTTATTTCACCGTAGTGGGTGACTCAGACAGTGATATTCGCTTTATGCAGAAATTAACAAGAAACTTGTGCCCACACGTCTGCTTGTGTATTCCCGCGACGGTACCAATGAGCATAAGTGACCTCACATTGTGGATTGTTGGTTTTGAGGTCGCGAAGCGGCTCAGCTAATGAGAGGTTGCCGTGGTGGAGGGCTCTGAATTAATGTAGACTATGTAGGGTTATTTAACGTGAGCTCACATCGCACAAAACATGGGCATTTTTTTGCATTTCGCCCGCGACATTGCGATCACGAGCCGAACGCCAAAGCCACTGAGCCATCGCGGCGGATACCATCATACAAATGAGCAGCTGTTAGTAAGCAGAAAAGATCTCACGATTGTGCATTTACACAAATGCACAGCTTGACGCCAACTTCCTAGCTTAGCGACGCATTTCGTTGCAGCTCCCTTCTACATCCTGAGATCTGCATTTGTCCCCGCTCATTCCTTGCGCACACACACTGCAGAAATATTTGCGCTAGACAGTCGATGTGTGCTAGCATAATAGTGAAATGAATAGCACATCGCTTACCAATACGGCTCCAAAAGAAGTCGTCCTCCACAAAGTGGGCACTGCACACCTTCATCGGCGGTGTCACACGTTTCCCGATGCGCAGCTTAATCACCCACAGCTTTTTCAGACGGGCGTCAGCGGGAAAAGAATGCAGACTTGTTTGTCCGCACACTGCCCGGTTTGTGCACTGCGGCACGCAGCACATCCTGTTGCTCTTGTACTTTCTTCTTTTTTCCATCGCAAACAGCCTTAAGATGCCGCTGACGCGCAGCTCGAACAAAGTAAAAAACTGCGAAGACCTAGCTCCCGCACACACACCTGCGCCTACTCTCGCCGATCATCTCTGTGGCGTTTCTTGGCCTCACCGGAGCGCGGCGCCACCATCTACGGAACTTGCGAATTGGCGCCTAAAAGGCTAGGCAAGGACTGAATTCGCTTTAATAAAAATGGCTGTTGGGCAAACTAAGAGAGGAGGCTTACAAAAAAAGCGAGAGCCTTTTCTTCTTTAGCAAGAACCTTATTATGCGCGAGTATCAAATTTTTCCTTGCGAACTGAATATTTTCGAACCATTTTGAATATAGGCAAACAAAAATACATGTTGCTGGTAACGGCTGAAATGCGCTAACAGACGGGACACAAAAGAACACATACACATGCTCTGATTTCTGTGTTCTCTTCCGTACCGTTGGCGCTGCCCAGTCGTTTGCATCAACATCCACCATCCAGCCCGACTTAGCCATCTTCATTGAACGAAATATCGACAGTCTTAAAACACTTTCCCACAACAGAACCACGAAAGGAAATATGTATCAGACCATAACTATACTTCACTCGTTATTGTGGTAGGGGAATACACTCGCTTGGTTTTACGGGGTTTAACGTCCCAGAGCGACTCAGGCTATGAGCGACGTCGTAGTGGATAGCTCCAAATGTTTTGGAGTATCTGGGATTCTTTCACGTGCATTGACAATGCACAGTACACAAGCCTCTAGAATTTCGTGTCTATCGAAATGCGACCAACGCATTCGGTATCGAAGCCTCGTTTTTCGGGCCAGCTGCCGAGCACCACAATACTCTGCTACGCGGCGGTTCCGGGATGGTTTGAATAATTGCAGCAATAAACTTTAATTTGTATGGCAGTGCTATGAAAGCAATTCGTTGGATAAAATTACTCGGTTCAGTTTAAAATTTAAACCGTCACATTCAAATATGCCTACATCACAAAGCTCACGGAATGCTGAGCTACTATTATCAACTGAATGTTGAGAAAGCATTGTAAGGTGGTGAAATAATTTCTTACTGGCGGAGCGACGTCAAATGGTGGTACCTGAATAGCACAACAAAACTCAAAAACATGCCTCTGAAAACAAAGAGAAAAAAATTGTGGTTGCAACGCGGGCAGAACCATTCCCTCGACGCTCCCCCACGACCCCTATTTATAATCGACAACCTCCGCGCCTGCGACAAAAGTGAAAAAGCAAACCGCCCAACTATTATACCCTATTTCTTTCTGGCTCACCTCCCAATTCCAATATCTATCACTTCCAGCATTCACTATCTCTGGCCTGTTATCTATCCACTGACAGCGGCTCAATGTGCTGCCAATTGTCGTGGCCTCAGAGGGACGAAATTACATGTTTCCAAAACATCAGATTTAAAGGTAAAATTTATTTGAAAAGGCACTTGTTGCATAGCTAGAGCTATTTCTGGGAATCCTAGCATTGAAGAAGTGTCGACAAATTCAGTCTGGCGTGACTGCGCGCAAGCATGGCACATACCCGTGTGGCGGCACGTCGAATGCGACCTTACACATTAGGTGATAGGTGAGGTACACCGAGACAACACATTTTGTACAGCGTCAAGTCTAAGTGAGATTTTCGAGACACACCACATTAACGGTGTTGTGCATATCGCCAGCCATTTCACCGACCCAAGCAGATTCTTTAAAGAAACGAAAGCAAGCGCCATTTGTCCAGGTTAAGTAACAAGCTGTCACGTATGCCTTGCAGTCACGAAGTGCTATGTATAAGCTATGGTTTAGGTAAATTTAAATTACTCTTCCTGTGTGAGGCAAGTGTGAATTCTAGTAGCTGGTTAGCTTTGAAAATGTGAATGATGAACTCAGGCATAGAGGCTGTCGTGCTTGATAGAGAAAATGATCAAATAAAGTTGGCTCAGCTGCTAGCATTGCAGATAACGTCGGATTAACGAAATTCATCGAACAAATACACAGAAGATGAAGAAAGCCGCCAAACGATTTCGTTAATATTGACATGAAGATCCTTTCAAAAGTCAGCAAAACATAGCAAAGGGTTGGAAACTATTTTATGCTAGGCAGTAATTCGAAACGCCTGGCGATGTCCAGGCTACAGCTGACAAGAAAAATCAGCAGAGATTGTTTGCATCCCCATCACTGCGAAAGCAAAGATTTGTGCTACGCAGAAGGCGACAATCAGCGGGCAGTGCCGCGGGACGGAGCGGACAGAAGTTGGCGAAGACGACGCTCTGCAATGTACAGAGCAAGAGTGCGGTGGAGTTTAATACGAGGCGTGTTCGGCTGTGGCGATAGCCTCAGTTGTAGCATTACAGGCTACAACTTAGGACGTTTATGTCAGAACAGACTTTTTAACGGACTGGTTTCAGCTCTTGAGGACGTGTCTATCTTTGCCGCCCTTTTAGTTGTGTTGCCTTTTATGAAACTAGTGCTGTGCAGCCACTAGCTGAGTGCTTAGTAAATAACCTGTATATAGCCCCTTTCTATACACGCATAACCTCGTGCAGTATGTGCCATGATGAAAAAAAAAGCGGTGATTGATATCCACGTAGTCTTGCGCAGCGGCCATTGTTCGCATCTTCGCGGGCTCTACTCCATTCTTGGATATATTTTATTTCCTTTTCTTCCCATTTTTACTATGCTTAGGACAGAGTGGGCAAATATCGGCAAGAGACGGTCTTTCTAGGCTCTGAACCTCCGGATAAGTGCTTTTGCACTTATACATGCCGGCGGAATAATTTTAGACAGCCCAAAGGACAGCTCAAACTAAGCATGCATTTGTAACAAAGTGCCTTAATTCCCTGCTCCTTATTGGCGATAGAGTTATATATGCTGCATTCCTTGTTGATAAAATCTAGTTGTAACGAGGCTCAAAACGAGGCACCTGTGGTTGACTGCAAGCGAAGTTAACTAGTTTCGTTTCTAGTTGATTGATTCACGAATAACTTGTCACGTAAGATGTAATCGAAACAAACTGCTGATGTAGCCATAATATTTCTTTTTATTTTAAAGTTCTATAATTTAGCTAGTAATGAGCGTAGTTCATTACGACGCGGTGGCGTCTGAGCCCTGCCAACCTGAATGTGTTCGGCGGAAAAAGGGAAGACAAATTATTACAGTTTCTTGCAGGATTGCTATGACTCAATGTGTCAAAGAAAACTTTTACCAAGATGTGGCATTCATTTGATCAAGAACCGACCAAAATTGACAGTGGCAGATGAAATGATTTCATCTGTTATAGTGAAGACACGGAGCGGGTGGTACGCCCTCGGCGAAGATCTACATCTCCAGTTAGCAGCAGCAAGCAAACCATTCAAAAATATTGAAATAATTCATACCAACCGTTTTGACGGCTGGTGGTTACTGGAAAGCAAACCAGTAAAAAAAAACCGGTTTTCGCTTTTCAGATTTAGTAGGAATCGAAGCGCATACTAAACCGCAAGCACTGACCTGAAAGACATGTAACCAATAACGTTTTAATCTTCTGACGTTTTCCGCGTCGCTTCTATTTTTTATATTATATGGGCGTGGTATTTGTTTTCTCTTTTGTCAGTGTTACTGCGCGTTTCTCTTAGTTTTCTGGCACGGCTCTGCCTTGAGGCTTCTACTTTATCACCAACGTTTTCTTTTCTTGATGCGTCGGGCATTCTCCCGGGCGTTTGGATGGAGCATACCTCGGTTGCGTCGTTTATCGTTTGTAGGAAACTATATTTGTCTTCTTAATGTTGTATTTTCACCTCTTAAGTGCACTTGGCTGTGACGGTTAGGGGCCTTCTCATCTGTGCATAATTTTGACCGAGAGCTTGTGCTCATGCTGTTTCGTATCTGCTGAGCTGCAGTTTTTTGTAAATCATCCCCGACTCCTACGTGTTTTATAGAAAAGCCTGTGGTCTATACGGCAGTCTTGCAATAATGGAAGTTGGCGCTGCTTGTGTGTTGTCTACAGACGTCACTGAAGCATATCTCTCACTGAAGCATATCTACGGTGACGAAGCTATAGCAAGCGAAGGTAAATATCTAGCATGTGTTCTACAACTCTTCGAGGACAAGTGGTAATTCAGGAAGAGTTCTGTTGGGGTTCAAGCCACAGATTTAAAACTTGGACCTAAGTCTTACTTGGTTGTCTGGGCTAGTTTAGTGAACTCACAAAAAAAGTATTATTCGGTGATCCTAAGCACCTTCCTGGAAATCAGCGTCGAAGGCGCAGCTAGGGTGTCGGCATCGGTAGAAGGAAGGCAATTTTCCAATATTTTTTCCATTCTGAGAAAATAAGGATGGTTGGCTGGGGCGCACGATCATGTGCATGGAACTATACTGAGAGAAGTGTTAACAATTTATAAAACCACGCTAACATGGCCAAGAGGTGAGACCCCATCGCTTTGTTTCCCTGCGCTGACTGCGTCCCCGAGCTGACTTCTCGTGAAGGCAGGAAGCGTTTGTGACGTCTGAACAACGTACCGTCGAGATTGCTGGAATTCTTGCTCTGTGAATTCCGCATAGCAAAAGAAGAAAGGCTGCAATGCATAACGAGGTCCCTTTAAACGGGAGAACAGAGGTGGTGGAGGAGTGTTTCCTAACCGGCTCCGTGGAGAAAGCACTTTTGCACATTCACTTGCAATCCCTTGACGTCGCGTGGTTTAGACCGGCTGAAGGTCGTCCTGAAAGCACATGTGCAGTCGGCACCGCGGTGAGCAATGTTGAAATTGTAATTGGTTTTTGGGGAAAGGAAATGACGCAGTATCTGTCTCATATATCGTTGGACACCTGAACCGCGCTATAAGGGAAGGAATAAAGGTGGGAGTGAAAGAAAGGAAGAAAGAGGTCCTGTAGTGTAGGGCTCCGGAAAAATTTCGACCACCTGGGGATCTTTAACGTGGTGGTGAGCAATGTTCGAACAAGGATACAGACGTGTATCTTGTTTGGTTAGGATTTATGCAAGAAAATGCGGCGTTTTAAAAAAAAATTCAAGGAATAGATTGGCCGCATCACGTGTGTGTACACAGCTTGACTGATTCTCATGTGCAGGTGTGTAATAGAAGTGCTTGCTGGCTAACAAAACTAGGAAGTGTGTCGCCGAGCACGGAAACTTGACTTTCTTCAAGATAAGCGATTCATCAAGCATAAAATGTCTTTTTTTATGAGGACATGACCTAATGTCGGATCAAAATGGTCGTGTTTCCTCGAGGTGTCGGCGTCGGAGGAAAACCGCGTCCCTGGTGGTGTTTGCGGCTGGGTGAGCAACACAATTTAGGCCGGCTTCGTTCAATCGAACACGCTAATTCTTTTAGATAACTATGCCCGCATCTATACAGTTAGTGCAGCGGCGCTGAAATCAACTTTGCCACTTTAACAGAAGGATCAGCGTCGTCGCTTTGGCAGGCCTTCTCGCTTAACAGTGCTCGCCCCTCGTTGATGACATTTAGCTTTAGCATTGAGCGATACCGCACATCCCTTTTTTTGCTTTATGTACCTCCAGCTGAGCGCCGACGGGTCGCGGCGCTCTCAGCCTCGCAAATTTTGTGAACGAAGCGTCCCATCCTTACAGCGTCCCGATATTTCATTATTTTCTTTAAACAATGACCGTAATGAGCTTCCGAATAGAGTTTTAGCGCAGAAAATTTTTCTAGCTCCCACATTAGGCAAACTGAACCGAATTCTTCCGAAATTCCGAAATACTAAAAAAAACGTAACTTTGCAACCAAGAGCGCAGAGGGATTGTGACCGACGGTGCCAAAAATGGGCATTCTTTGTTTCCGTACGCTTCATACCACTGAGCCACAGCCGTGGCATCCCGCGCTATGATAAGTGCTTGGTGGTAGGAGTTACATATATCTTCGTCATCATTATCTTTCATCGCTTCGTTCTCTGGTTCGCAGCGGTCGTGCAGAGAAAGCGTACGAGTGATTAACAATAAAGTAAGACTCGTCTGTCACCCACAGCAGCTTTTATGTAGCCGTAAAAAAAAAAGGCGAGAAGCGCACCATTTCTTGTGTCACGTGCATACTTGCAGTAGATTTAAGAGCGTTAGCTCATACTCATCGCGTTTCTCGATTTCTTGGGAATTTCTTGGCAAGTCCGAGGAATTCAAGATGGCAGCCGCCTTAGTAAATTGATTTTTCAACCCATTTTGTGATTAACTGGCAACATCATGAGTTTATCGAATTGGTGATTGATTGGTTTTATCAATTATAAATGCAATATGTCGAATTTGTATTTCCATTGGTGCCCCCTCACTTTCATCTCATTCATATCAATTCTAGTAGACCACACAGCTAAAGCGCCCTTCCTTGGGGTACGCGCTCAGCGTCGGCGCTCTTGGCGTACGCCAAAACCGGTATGCGCATGCGCACTGCAGAAGACGCCAGCGAGCCTCGGCGAAGCGCCGATATCTGTCCATGCTAGATATTAGCGTCAGCGCACGGGCGCTAGCGTACGCGTCGGAAGAGGGGTCGGGTCTATAACAATGGGAGGATCGCGGGGATCTCGGTGACTCTTTTCTCCATGGCTTGAAGCTCTTCCAGGTTCCCCGAACGTTTCCTTCGTGGTTTAAGTTGGTCTTTCATCGCCCCCCCCAATCCCTTCTCTTCACGGCCTGAAATTCTCTCCCTCGGCTCGAAAGGGGAAGTGAGCCAGCGCCAGGAACATGGAGATGCATGCCCCTTTTCGACGCCCGTTCCCGCGTACACCAAGACCGCCGACGCTGGACGCGTACGCCCAGGAAGGGCCCTTGGAGTTGGCACTTAACGCTCGTTACTTCAACGTCTTCCAGACAGTGACGGGCCGGCATCATTTTTGACACAAGACTGCTCAACGTCCGACAAAGACGGCGCGGGTACGCCGCGTTAGCCGCGACCCGACTTTTTTCCTTTTCTTGCAACCCAGCCAAAGAAATGAGTAGGGGAGCCGCAAACTCTGTCTCCCTTGAGCACGCTGGGTGAGAACAGAAAAAAGGAAACAGAAATGCAAAACCGCCCCCCCCCCCCCCTCCCTGAGAAGCTGGGCGTGAGGGGAAGACACACGAAGTGGACAGTGCGCGAAGCTTATCGCCGTCTCTCTCCCAAACCAGGGAGGGAGAATGTAAGAGATAGAGGAGGCGCTCAACTTCATGCGGCGCGTGGTGGCGGCTTAGTGACCTAGCGGCGCATGAACCAGAATCCTGGCCATGTAGGCAGGGCATGGTTATCGAGTGTTAGTGATGGCAGGCTATTTATGACTGTCAGAGGAGAGGGAAATAGCATGATAGTTGTTTTTTTTTTGGGGGGGGGGGGGTTCATTTGCAGCACGTTGTTTTTGCACCACTGGCTAATAATATTTAGGTTTATATTAAGTTTATGCTGGAGTGTGGTGGTGGATTTCTCGGAGCGAATTCTGCGTTGTTCCAAAATGTTGTGTTAACTTTGCATGCGTATGTCGAAAGTCCGCTACCAGCCTTATATTGTGCGCTGCTTACAGCGACAGCTATTCTGTTCGGCGCCAGCTGAGCACTCTTGTTGCTACGCCTCCGCCGAGTAATTCAGCTCTTGTCGGGTGCAAGTCAGCCGAAATAAAAAGTTTTGTTTGGAAGCCATTTTCGCTATCTTCCTTCTCCGGACTGCAGTCTCCCCACCGTGACATCTGCTGGAGATCCTAACGAATGTCCATGTTACCCTCACACCCTGAGAGCCGCCAAAGAAGCCCGAAGCACCTAGAAGAGGCAGATCACGAGAAAGCCGTAGCAGACCTCACAACCGAAGACAAAGAGTGAAGCGGCCACCATAGAGCAAACCTTAGAAGCACAAGCCCACCATTTTCCTCGACAGCTCCAAGTGACCTCAAAAACCATCTCGGATTGCACGGAATTCGGAGGCAGCGAGCGGGACATAGTCCGTGAAATCGTACGGGAAGAGCTTCATCGCCTCTTCCAAACTTCCAACGAGCCTCAAGGAGCCACCCTTGAGGAAATCATCCCCTAAGAAGAGCAGCATGCACTTGGGTGCCATTCATCCACGCCTCCAGCTGAAGCTCCAGCCTTGACCGACGCCGCTGCAGTACGCAGTGCTCAGACCCAAGGACACAATCTAAGTCCGTCTCTTGGACTTGAACCAATTGTTCCCGAACGTCGGTCCGCGGCCTCTGCCAGCCCAGATTACGAACGACGCTCAAGACCCAGGAAATGCGACGCCAGGAGGACTTCCGACAACCACGCGCTTTGCTTCCATTGCGGTGAAACCACCGGCCATATTCTTCGTCACTGCCCGCACGTTCTTATCTGTCTTCGTGGATTTGCGGTTGGTGCCCCACGACCTCGCTTCGGACAACGTCCGCAGGAAATCGACGGGTACTTGCGTCGAGAGGAGTACTCGCCGAGCCGCCTTTCCCATTCACCATCGCCGTCAGCCACGCCGCAGATAAGCAGCCGCGGTACGAGGAACGTTCTTTAGCCCCAAGTCGGGGAAACTAAAGACAGCAACCTCTGGAGGTGAGGTTGCTCACAAGCGAAACGTAGAAGATCCTCCAACGACCACGCTGTATGAAGACGCCGCCTCCGATGCAGCGACGCCGCATACAGTGACTTTCAGCTTATCATTTATTTCTAGAGCGAAAGGAAGAAAAGAGGAGAGCGACAAGGATGTTAGTGCACAGTAACAAAAACCAAAAAGCAACAAAAACAAAAACAGAAAATAAGAATATCTGAGGGAAAAAATTTGCACAAGTGGCGCGGCTCTTCAGAGGACTAGCCGTGAAAAACATCGCGGAAGCAAGGCATCTTGGGAAAACTCTGAAGACGCCTAGGTGGAATAATATCTGTTGGCGCACATGAACGAGGAAGCAACCGAACGAGGAAGCAAGCGAACGCTGACCACGCAGAACGCAACTGGGGTGGCAGAGCAAAGCAGTGGAGACAGTTGGGGCGCAATACAGGCCGGGGAAAAACCGGGGCAGTGCAGCCGTTGGTGGCCACTTTGCGCCAAATTGGTCACTTTTCAAGGCTCCGGGTGGACTAAGCATCTGCGTGAGCGTCTTGGTTACTTTTTGAATTATTGCTACGCTTTTTTGCACTGATATTTTCTCAACTTAAAGAAGTGCTCATGAGATTACCAGAAATTTAGACCTTTGCAATCTATAAATATTGCAAAGAAGGCCATCTCGGCTTTCGTAATAGTAAGCAGAGCTGCTTGTTCGCCTACACGCAGTCATGATAAGATTGCACGATATTTCCGGATAAGATTCAGCACTGCTCGTATCAAATTATAGGGCTAAATCTCACGAATATAAAGCAACCACAAGACTTTTTGTTGAAACAGCGCCTGCCTGTTGCTTCAACGGCGCTTCATCGTTTGAATGCTATGAATTCACACGCAGCATGAAGCTCGAATTGCCTGGCAGAAATACTAAAACTCGTGCGTAATTTTTTTTTAATATGCCTCGGCCGTGCTGAAGCTCGAAGTCCGGCAATCTCAAATGGTTCAAAACACTTTAGACCGAACAAGTCGGTTATCTCTCTGCATGGAGGAGGAATGAACTTTAGTAGGCCTTTTTTTTTTTCCTCTTTATTCAACGGTCGACCCAGGTGGCCTCCATGAACGGGAAACCTCTAGGATCTTTTTTATTTTTATTTTTATTTAAGCATACTGTAAGGCTAGTTAGGCTCTTACAGGAGTGGGGAAAATAATGGGACAATTATACAAAACAATCGGATATCCAGTATAACATACACGAGATACAAAACATACGCCTGCAGTAGAAAAGACTATAAAAAGTAGGCTGAGACCATCAATGGTCAAAGGACATGCGCATTGCTATATACGTTCATTTCGATGCATTTAAAACACTGGAAAGGAGAACGACGAAACCACGAAGCGATACAATCAGGTCAACACGACTGTCAAAAAGTCACAACTAGGAGAAAGAAAAAATGATATTAACCGGAACACTCACGGTGAATACCCCAAGACATCGTAGGAGGTTTTTTTTGTTTTTCATCCTTTTGCTCTTTTTATAGTAAATTCTGTTTTTCAAAAAACGACTCTACGTTTTTCAAAAAGATATCAAGAGAGACATCGTCCATGAATTCGTGAGGCAGATTATTCCATTCTTCAATGGCTAACAGAAAGAAATGAGAATTTATATGTGTTACATCGCGTTGGGATGGGTCTGATGCCCTTTTCATGGTTTAATCACTTCGAACGACGATAAGGTGCCTTGATGTACTGATTTTTATCAAGTCTTATGCGATCATTGTAATCTGCGATGTTCGCTTCTACTTATTCGTTTCGTTGCGGTTAATCTTTTCCCAGCTGTCAGCTGATTTATATGGCAGAAGCTTTCTGGGGGGGAGGATTTCCATCGCATCCTCAGAGAATATGTTCAGCAATTGCGTTAAGGTTTTTGTCACAAATTTGGCTATATCGATATGGGCTCATAAGACTTTTCGTCTGAGCTCTTCTAAGAGTCGTGGCAATTGTGCCCTGGTAAGCTCTGGGTATGGGCGTGGTTAAAGTCGTCTGTATTCTTTGTATATTGTTGCGGGGAAGAATATATTTACAGTTATTTACAAAAACGAATGAACAGCTACGGGCGGCACTCAGAACACAGCCAGAGATGAGTTCTCGTCTTCTTCCTCGTCCACTGGTTCACTCGCTCAATGTCGTCGTCGTCGTCTACCCGCTGCAGGACCCCCGGCTGATGAAACGCCGTCTCGGCGTTAGAGTGGTGGCGTAGGAGCGTCGTGATAAGGTTTGAGGCGGCATACATGGACGACGTCGGTAGAGGGGCCAGAGGACGATGGCGAGGACGCAAGGGGAGCAGTTTCATAGTTCACGTCGGTGACTTGGCGCACCACACGGTAAGGGCCACGGTAGTGAGAAAGGAGCTTCTCGGAGAGACCGACGCTGCGCGACGGCGTCCAGAGAAGGAAGAGTGATCCGGGGTGATATTCGACGGCCCGGTGCCGGCGGTCGTAGGCGGACTTCTGGGAAGCTTGAGAGGCACGGAGCCGACTACGGGCTATTTGGCGAGCCAGCGTGGCCTGGGCGATGGCGTCCTGAGCGTAAGCAGTGGTGGGGACTGAAGAAGGCGGCATGGGTGTGTCCAAAGGCAATAGGGGGTGCCTACCAAACAAAAGGTAGAAAGGGGAATAGCCCTGTTGTGTCATGCCGTGAAGTGTTATACGCAAATGTCACATAAGGCAAGGCTGCGTCCCAATCGCGGTGGTCCGGTGAGACGTACATTGCTAACATATCGGTGAGCGTGCGTTTGAACCGTTCCGTAAGCCCGTTGGTTTGTGGATGGTAAGCGGTCGCGAGCTGGGGCTGCGTGGCACACGAACGAAGAATGTCAGCAATCACTCTGGACAGAAAATAACGACCGCGGTCGGTGAGCAGTTGACGAGGGGCGCCATGGTGAAGAATTACGTCTTGGAGAAGAAAATCGGCGACATCGGTATCGCAGCTGGTAGGAAAAGCACGCGTGATGGCGTACCGAGTCGTATAATCAGTTGCGACAGCGATCCACTTGTTACCGGAGAGGGACGTGGGAAAAGGGCCAAGAAGGTCGAGGCCAACACGGTGAAAAGGTTCCGGAGGTACGTCGATGGGTTGTAGAAGACCGGCAGGCAAAGTGGAGGGCCTTTTCCGGCGTTGGCACAGGTCGCAAGCGGCAACGTAACGCTTGACGGAACGATACAGACCAGGCCAAAAGAAGCGGTGCCGCACTCGAGCGTACGTGCGGGACACGCAAGGTGGCCGGCTGTCGGCAGATCGTGCAATTCCTCAAGGACAGAAGAACGTAGATGTTGCGGTATGACGTGGAGCAGCGGAGGACCGTCGGAGTGTAGGTTGCGGCGATACAAAATGCCATTCTGGAGCACATAAAGTTGCAGAGACGGAGATCGGTTTGCAGAGCGGAGGCCATCAAAGATAGGTTGTAAAGATGAGTCGTTGCGCTGTTCGTTGGCGATATCGGGGAGAGCAGTGATAGCTAAGAGGCAGGGTAGGGTCTCAGCGTCTTCGAGGTCAGGTGGCTCCACAGGGTATCGGGATAAACAGTGAGCATCCTGGTGGTGACGACCGGACTTGTACACGACAGAGTATGAATACTCTTGAAGGCGCAAAGCCCAGCGACCAAGGCGACCGGTGGGATCTTTTAGTGAAGACAGCCAACAGAGAGCGTGGTGATCAGTGACGACAGTGAATGAGCGGCCGAACAGGTGCGGGCGGAATTTAGCGACAGCCCAGACAAGGGCGAGACACTCGCGCTCAGTAATGGAGTAATTTTGCTTTGCGGCGGAAAGTAGGCGGCTGGCATAAGCGATGACGCGATCTTGGCCCTGTTGACGTTGGGCTAGCACGGCACCGATCCCATATCCGGAGGCGTCGGTGCGAATCTCTGTGGGAGACGACGGGTCAAAATTAGCTAAGATGGGCGGAGAGGTTAGCAAATGAACGAGGGAGGAAAATGAGTTTTCTTGAGCAGGGCCCCAGATAAAGGGGGTGTCGATCTTAAGAAGGTCGGTGAGGGGGTGAGCGATGCCGGCGAAATCTTTGATAAAACGTCGAAAATACGAGCACAAGCCGACAAAGCTGCGCACATCTTTCGACGACCTAGGAAGAGGAAACTCCATCACGGCTTGAATTTTGCCTAGATCTGGGCGTACACCAGAAGCATCAACCAGGTGTCCGAGAATAGTGAGGTGGCGGCGACCGAATTCGCATTTCGATGAGTTCAGCTGGAGTCCGGCGTTACGAAACACTGTCAAAATACTGGAGAGGCGTTCGAGGTGCGTGGCAAAAGTAGGCGAGAAAACCACAACATCGTCTAGGTAGCAGAGGCAGGTAGACCACTTAAAGCCGCGAAGAAGGGAGTCCATCATTCGTTCAAAGGTAGCCGGCGCGTTACAGAGTCCGAATGGCATGGCTTTAAATTGGTATAAGCCATCAGGCGTCACGAAGGCGGTCTTTTCACGGTCCTTTTCATCTACGGCAATTTGCCAGTACCCCGATCGAAGATCAATTGAAGAGAAATATTTGGCGCCGTGGAGGCAATCTAATGCATCATCGATCCTCGGGAGAGGATATACGTCTTTTTTTGTGATGCGGTTTAGGTGCCGGTAATCAACGCAGAAGTGCCAGCTGCCTTTCTTCTTTTTTACCAGGACAACTGGGGAAGCCAAAGAGCTTGACGAGGGCTCGATGATGTCTTTTGCGAGCATCTTATCGACCTCTTGATTTATGACGGTGCGTTCAGCGCTGGACACGCGGTACGGACGTCTGTGGAGAGGAGCGGCATCACCGGTGTTTATCCGATGCGTCACCACAGAGGTACGAGTCAAAACACGGGCATCAAAGTCGAAGATGTCGCGAAAAGATGATAAGAGGCACCTAAGATCGTGGGCTTGCATCGCTGGTAGGTCAGAACAGATCATGTCGGCGTAGTCATCCGTTGGTTTCTCTGGTGATGTTGCCGCAGGCGACAGGCATTGATGAATGGAAGGTAAGCAGCTGTCCACCACTGATATGACACATTCGGCAGCAGGGCGCAGCGTGGCGAGTGAGATGCCTTGCGGGAACGGTTGGATAGACGAGCCAAAGTTCAGAACCGGAAGGCACGCACGGTTTGCCGACATTGTAAAGACAGTGTGCGCAAGCGCAATACTTCGCGTGAGGGCAACGTCAAGGTCCGGAGTGACTACGTAGGGGCCATCAGGGACAGGGGGAACAGATGAGAAAGAAATGTAAGTTGCGGCTTGAGGCGGTAGACGGACAAAGTCGACAGCACAAAGACGAGGTACAAATGGGGGATGGTGACTTAGCAGAAAGAGGAAGGTCAAGCTGGACAACACTGGTGGCGCAGTTGATGAGGGCTGAATGCTCAGACAGGAAGTCGAGGCCAAGAATGACGTCATGAGGGCACTGGTCCAGAACAGAGAATAGAACGGATGTATGACGGCCGGATATGGTCACCCGGGCTGTGCATAGTCCAACCACAGGAGGCGTTCCGCCGTCGGCAACGCGGAGAACGGTTGTGGGTGCAGGGGTCAGTACCTTTCTGAGGCGGCGTCGTAGGGTGGCGCTCATGATGGACACGTGCGCGCCCGTGCCGATCAGGGCTCTCACAGGGTCTCCATCGACATGAATAGCGAGCAAATTTTGGTGTGCGCGAAGGGCTAAGTGAGGATTTTGGGACTGGGGCTGTACTGCAGCATGACCTCCAGACACTGCAGCGTCTAGTTTTCCGCTTGCGAGCGTCCGTAGGGGCCAGGAGAGGAGCGACGGCGTAGGGCAAAGCCACCTAGACTAGACAAGGCCTGTTCGCTCCTCCTCTCCACAGGGGCCTACGTCACACTAGTTGCCCGACCCGCCCGACCGGTCCGGCCGCGAACGACGGTGAGAGCGCACGTGGAACGCAGCACAGGCTCATAGAAACGCAGGCCTGTGGTTAGGTTAGGCAGCGAAAGTGCTGACATTTCTTTTTTCCGACTTCTAGGTTTTCGAGCTGCAGTGCGTCATACCGTATTCTCCTGGCTTGTGCACGTTGAAATCATGATGTGGTGCTAAAGAAAAGCACATTTTGTAATCGCTGCAACATGGGCCGTTGCTGTGTGCCGGGGTGCCGCGGAAATTATCACGGTGGCCCAAAAGTTAGAGTGTTTGGTTTTCCCAAAGATGAAGCTCACAGAAAAGCTTGGATGAGAGCAGTTCCTCGCAAGGATTTTACGCCAACCATACATTCCAAGGTAAGTAACTGAAATTTAACTTCTTTGGTAGCCTTAGCTTATGTACCATAAAACCCAACACAAAGCAAAAACCTTCCGTAACTTTAAAAGTTGTTGAAGAATAGCTTCGAGAGAGCCGGATATAATTATAATTAAGCTTTCTCATGCAGGTATGCGAGCTCCATTTCCATGAGCAAGACTTCATCACCAAGCTCTCACATCATGACAAACAAACAGGAAGAACCATAGAGCTCAAGCGCGATCGTGTTCAACTTCAAAAGGGCGCAGTGCCTTCGGTGTTCCCCAATTGCCCATCATATCTTTCTTCTACACCTTCATGTCGCGAGTCCCCAGCAAGAAAGAGGGCACGTCGGGAAAATGACGCCATACAGGAAGCCATCAAGAATTCTTCAAAGGCAAGCGAGGAAGAAAAACGCAAAAATTCAGTGTCTTCGTTTGAAGAATTGCAAAGCAAGCTAGCCAACATCTGCGACACCAAGTTTTGGACAGTCACTGCGAACGAAGATTCCGTCATGTTTCTTCGTGTAGAACCTGAGCCATCTCCATACGTGAAATGTGCTGTCAGAGTCCTTCCAGATCTGACAATATCTGTAACTATAGGCATGGTGAGGCTGCATTCTCTAGCATGTGGCAGTGCAGTTCCAGACACAGTTTGCAACGCAACAGCCTTGTCTGCGCTGCTTGAAAATCTTGAAGATCAGCTGCGTAAAAGTGCCGAAAAATCAGGCGGCCAGAAACGTGATGTTTTGACATTTTTTAGATTCCTGATATCCGAATTTATTCAAGACACTGAAGAAGGAACGGAAGATGTTGCGCTGTTAAAATTTGTGAATGAACAAATCAGCCTTTTCCTCACGAATAAGCGTGTTTACAGTTCAGAAATGTTAGTTTTTGCCAGCATTCTTCACTCCATTTCGCCCCATGCTTATCACTTTGCAAGATCTGCATCTAGCTTAATTTTGCCGCATCCATCAACTCTACGCCGTGTCTGTTCCAAATACCAAGGTGACCCCAGCGAGGAACAACAACAAGTAAATTTCCTTTCGTACATACGGGAACGAGCGAAGTTATTGAAGCCCCACGAAAAAACCGTAACACTAATGATCGACGAGGTACATCTTAAACCATTCTTTGACTTCAAGGCAGGAGCAATAGTTGGAGCATCAGCCCATTCGTCAGAGCCAGCAACAACCGCCCATGTCTTCATGACACAGTCACTGCTTTCCTCGAACAAGGATGTCATACATATTCTGCCTGTGTGTAGAATGAATGCTGAAACCCTGCACCAGTACACGAGGAAGATAATAGTCGGCATTGAAGAAATGGGGCTAAAAGTAATAGCTGTCATAACGGACAACAACTCTCTGAACCGCAAAATGATGTCCCTATTTTCTAAAGAGCCCGAACTGAGCATTGTGTACCCTCACCCGGTAGACAACCAACGTCCGCTATTTTACATTGTGGATCCGGTACACTTACTGAAATGTATAAGAAATAATTGGATTAATCAAAAAAACCCTGCAACATGCTTCTATTTCCCAGAAATTGATTTGTCTGGTGTTATGCCTGACGGGCCCCCCCGAATGAAAGCGGCATCCTTCGAAGCTGTTAGGAAACTTTATTCATCAGAAAAAACAGCACTCGTGAAAGCTGCTTATGGGCTTAACGCGAAAGCTGTAAATCCAACAGTTATGGAGCGCCAGAACGTGAAACTGGTCCTAAATGTTATCAACTCTTTCGTCTCGAATGCTCTCCGAACTCGTGGATCAGTACTGAAGATCCCGATTGCCGACTCAACCGCCTTATTCATAGACATTGTGCTGGCGTGGTGGAGAATAGTGAACGTGAAAACTCCTCACAAGGGTCGAAGAGTCAAGGACAGCCTGCAAGAACCGGTACAATCAGTCAATGATCAACAGCTGACCTTTCTCAGTGGAATCATAGACTGGCTTGACGCCTGGAAGTCAGTAACTATGTCCAGTGGGACACTCACCAGGGAAACCCACACTGCCCTTCGGCTGACCTGCTATTCTCTTGTGGAAGTGTGCCGATACTGTTTGGAGGAGCTGAAGTTCAAGTACGTTTTGCTTGGGAAATTCCAAACAGACGCTTTGGAAGACCGTTTCGGTAGTTATCGCAGGTTGGCTTGCAGGAACTACCATATTTCGGTGCGTCAGTTGTATGAGTCGGAAAAAAAGCTGAGGCTACAAAAGCTTCTGACATTGCCAACTGAAGCGGCTTCAACAAGCACCAAAGAGGATGAACAAGCAATTGTGGACACAGATAACTTTTCTGTTGTTATTACAGAGGACGAAATTACTCGGTCAAAGTGTGACATGGACGTGATAGCGTACATAGCTGGCTATTGCGCACATGCTGCCCTGAAGAAACTGTCCTGTTCCTCGTGTGCCAGCGCAGTTGTTGTTGAGGACAGGATCCTGGAAGCTGAAGACATGAGCATGATCATCCACCTTTCCAGAGGTGGACTCAAGTTTCCGCAGCCGTGTGTTGTTAACATGGTTCTTGTCTGCAGGCTCGTCGTTGAAAAGCTTTCAACAGGGGAAAATGAAGAGAGATTTTTGTTGAGCCGCAATCAACACTCCATTGTAGCTTCCTTAGTGTCTTCCCTGGTTCAAGAAGACTTTCCGGTCAGCGAGTGCGAAAACGGACATACAGGGAAATCACTTCTGCAGCTCATGGTAAAAGCCGCAGCCAACACAGTGCTGAGTAATTTTTGTAAATTAAAGAATGACGCCATTCAGGACAGCAGTCAGAAGAAGGCAGCTGCCAGGAAACTAAAAAAATTAAAGAATTGAAATATTTTATTGCAGAGCACTGTGACCAATAAAATGTCCATAAAGTATTCATGTTACTGTTTTCCATGACTTCGTTCATTTTGTTTATTTTGATGTCTAACACGCCATCCGCTTTTGAAAATGACAAAAAAGCGTACATTTCTTTAAAAAGCAACAGAATGCATGAGATGCAGCAGGTACTGCATCTCATGCATTCTGCTTCGTTCTACTGCTTTTCTGTCTAGGAAAAAAATATTTTGAAGTTAATATGAACTAAATGCGATGAACTGAAGAGCAGGAACTATAGCAGTCCAATGCTCTGCCACAAGTATTATCATGCAGCTATAAAAACGAAGCATTTAGCTGCAATGCGAAGTATATTGCAAGGGCTACGAAACATAGCATAAATTATAAATTAACACGGAATATATTTAGCGAAATCATGCTCGCGGTTAAAAAGCTGTTGTTTAGTCGCTAATTCATATTTGTTGACTCACTTCTAAAGCCATTGTACCTCGGATAGTAAAAAAGTGCGCTTAAAACTGCCGGCGAACCCCCGCAGTCGCGAGCGGAGGACGGACAACTAGCGTGACGTCACGGAGCAAGCGAACAGGCCTTGTCTAGTCTAGGTGGCTTTGCGTAGGGGCGAACGAAACTGCCGACGCAGGGGGGACGGGGAGCGGCTGGAGCGGGAAATCTGGCCGTCAACGGTAGCACTCTGCTGGGCTGGAGGGGGCGTGAAGTGGCGGGGCTGGTCATCGTTGCGGTGAGAGCTTAGATGACTGTATGTGCTACGACGAGATCAATAATTGCGACAGTGACGGGAGATGTGGCCAATGCGGTGGCAGAGGAAACAAATGAGTCTGTCGTCGGGTGTCCGCCAGTCGTTAGGGTTACGGCGACGTGGAGCGAATTAGGAAGGTCGTTCAGGAGCAATCGCAGTGATGACGGGTGGTGATGAAGGACGCACAGGGCTGACGGGCTGGAGACCAAGGTTTGCAAGCTCTTGACGGGCGACGGCTTGTACCATCGAGATGGTAGGCAAGTGGTTGTCGCCATCACGTAGAGGCAGGGAGGCAGGAGACATAGCTTCGAGTACGCGTCGAATGATGCGGGTTACATTTTCTGGAGGCGCAGGAGTTTGCCGGTGCAGCAGGTCTTCACATGAGGAAGTCGCAGCCGTGTTGGGGAGGCGTGTGTACGGCTGACTAATACGTCTGCTTTTAGCTTCCTCGAAGCGGCGACATTCCTTAATAATGCCGTCGACTGGAGAGCAGTTCTTGCAGACGAGCAGGTTGAAGGCGTCGTCGGCGATCCCCTTCAACACGTGACCCACTTTGTCAGATTCGGGCATGTTATTGTCAACTTTGTGGCAGAGGGCCAACACGTCCTGAATGTAGGAAACATAGGATTCCGTAGACGTTTGAGCTCTGGACGCAAGCTTCCTTATAACGGCGAGTGTTCGGCCGAGCAGCCGTCCAAACAGCTCGCGCAGTTTCTGCTTGCAGACGTC